>NC_135552.1:21819680-22092180 GCF_964340395.1 Glandiceps talaboti
GTTTCACTACCAAAATCCGTAGACGATTTAGCAGCCACCCGTTATTGGTCAAGAGTAAAGATGACCGTTCCAGACTTCTTGGAGAGGACGATGATGGCGACTAAAAATCTGCTGTGAAAGTGCTACTGTGCCAATTGTGTTTTGTACGTTTTGTTAAATATAAATATATCTGTAAAAAATAAACCGTGTTTCAGTTTATACAAGCTACGACAAAGTGTTGGCTGATTTTGTTCGTATTACGGGGACACGAAATCACACCTTGTATCGGTACTTTTCTATTATATATGGGCCTACACATAACATAGGTGATTATGATATTCAACATTGTTTTTCAAGTATTCTTTGATTCTATGGTAGGGGGGTTTATGGAATTCCGCATGTGTCATCACTACCTTTATGCTTAAAAAAATGAAAACAAACTCAGTTTTCAAACATCAAAGCAACAAAGCTTTTTCCCCCATAAACTTACGATCGATTTATGTAAAGATCGCGATCTTTACATGTAAGTGTAAACTACACAAAATACATTTCAGTGGACTTGAAAACTAAACTTTGAAACGAGAATTTTGAACAATTAGTTCAGTCATATTTTTGTACACAAAAAAGATTTTTTTTTTACCACCGCTGACTAATATCAATTTTATTATTTGACATAACCTTGCATAAAAACAAGACTGTGTTTCATTTAAGGGAGTAGGCGTAATTGCACCACTGTAAGTGGCAGGGGAACTTTACACACATTCACACAAACACATACGCATATGTATGAACGACACCCTTCTCTTCATATGACCATTAACAGAGTACGCAGACGAAATATTAGAAATTTAGATAAATATCCCTATGGGCATCAGTGAAACACATTAATTTTGTCGATGGGGTAGAATTATAGCGCCCTCGCCGACACTTTCAAAATATCGTGCAAACAACCGAACCAAACATGGCTGTCTGTCAAGTGAGCAACACTTCCGGGATCGTAAATTGCTGCTAAATTCATGGTATTCGGCAAGATTATGAGTAGCTGACTCTTCTGAGTATAGTTGATGCAAATTTGAAATAATTTATATATTAGGCAGTTGAATTTAGAGAGGGAAGGGTATGTTTTGGGACGATTACACGGACCGCTACGGATCTGAGTATCCAAGTCCAACCATGAACACTGATGCTTTGATACAGGATGCGATCAAGTTTGCTACCAACGCTACGCGATGTGACCAGAGCGGTGACTACAAAGTGGCAATATTTTATTACACGGTAAAGTACCATTTTATTTATATTTATGATAATACTGTCGAATATGTATATTTGTTTAGAACAATGCACAAACAATGTAATCAATTACAAGCTATTTATGATCACAACTTCACAAGAACCTTTGCAAGTGTAGATTTAATAACAATTAAAGTAAGAACAGACTAGACGATTCTAAAGGTTTCTATATAAATATGTAATTTGTAAGATAAATTTCAGCAGACGTCAAAATGTGAAAATATTGATCGTAGTTGATTGAAATGTAAAGTTTAGATGTAGTGTATCGTAAAGTATCATTTTCATTTGTCATAAAACGTACGCATAATAACATAGTCTCAAATATTAGGCATTCTTTGTCGTAATAAATCTACTCTTAGAAAAAATTGAAATGTAATCATTCTTGATTGCAATTCATCCTCATGAGCCGTGATGCAAGTACCAGTGTGAATGTGAGTCATACCGTGACCTTTGACCTGAATGCTACCGTCTTTTATACTTTTAAAGTGATGTACATGTAATTTGTACTTGTTGCACAAACTATAAATATCGCTTCTTGAAACGATGACCCATTTCCCTTATTTACCATTCAAAAAAAAATTTGCTGTCGAAATACGACCAAGTATAATGTCAACACAAGTAGTCAAACAGTAACTGAAATATGCGCATATTATGTATGGATTCAAATTATTGCTTTTTTTTCTGATGGTAATGAACCATCAGTTAGCCCAGAGGCTTGGCTATCTGACTTGATATACTTGTTTAACAGTATAGCCCAGAGACTTATTTGGCTTGACAGTATAGTTCAGAGATTTGGCTATCTGACTTGACTTACTAGTTTGTTGACAGTATAGTCCAGAGATTTGGCTATCTGACTTGACTTACTAGTTTGTTGACAGTATAGTCCAGAGATTTGGCTATCTGACTTCACTTACTAGTTTGTTGACAGTATAGCCCAGAGCCTTGGCTATATGACTTGACATACTGGCTTGACAGTATAGCCCAGAGACTTGGCTATATGACTTGACATACTAGGTTGACAGTGTAGCCCAGAGACTTGACTAGACATACTGGTTTGACAGTAAACCCAGTTGGCTATCTGACTTGATATACCGACTCATCGGGCAAACAAAAAGTTACATTATCAAACCAGATAGCCAAGTCTCTAGGATAAACACTGACCTGAGCACAGGTGTTTGATTTTTGCTTGCACATATTTCAGTCACTGTTGACTCAAAAGGAAAATAAATATTGATCTGAATTTAAATTATCTTCTTTTTTTTAACAGGAAGCGATTGAAGCTTTGTACAATGCATTGTCAATAAACCCAGATCCAAGTTTAATAGAAAAATACAATGAATACATTAACAGAAGAAAAGAACTTGAAGAACAAAGTAAGAATCAAGACTTAGTTCTTTTGTAGAATGCCATCTTCCAACCACAAGGAGGTGGACTTCGGTATATATTTTCTTCCCATGTAGGGAGTGGTGGAATGGACTATACTATACTATACTATTCATTAGCAAGTCAAAATTATAGAATGCATGTTGGGGGGAAAAATTCTTGAAAATCAAAGTACTTTAAATCTTTCCAAACTTTGTCATATAAAAGCTTATTCCCGGTCCTTTTGAAATAATAAAGGAGATTTGGAATTCCCCATCTTGAAATCGACAATCTTTTTATTTCCCATAGAATTAACTCATGATCCGTTGGCCACATCACATTCTAAAATAGTTTAATTTTGTATCATTTTGACCTCTATATTAAAAATATGTACAGTGACCTCTCATTTTTTTTCAATGTTACTTGAGGATTGGTTTGAGTAAATACATATTATCATAAAAGCTTATTTTAGGACAGTATGGAATCAAAATAAAATGCTACGAACATTTCAAATTATTCCATGTACCATTTTTCTGTGTCCATCATCCCACTCCTTTCATGTATCTGTTTCTTGAACATATGCTATGAAGAAAAGAAATGTAATGTTTTGTTTCTATCGTTGATAGTGCACATACAAACAAATCAGAAGCCAGCCACTCCAGTTAAAACAAAAGACCAAATTGCAATGGAACGTGCCCAGTTTTTAATTAAACAGGCTTTTGAAGAAGATGCACAAGGCAGTGTAAAAGAAGCTACAGAGTTATATTTACAGGCCGCTGAAATATGTCTAGAAACGGTAAGGAGATCTTTGTAAAGTCTCAAGTCAGATTATGATGTTGGTTTTTATATAGTACTTTCCCACTTTGTTCTCAAAACAAATTATTACCTATGGTACAGGTCTATAGCGGCACACCAGCCCTTTATACTTCCTCATCTCCCTGGAGAGCATACAATCCATTGCAGCCTTTATAATCACACAGGATTAAAGCATTCACATTACAACGTCTATCCTACCAGGTCCCCAATTCTGCATCTGGGTTGACAGTTTAGGTGCAGTGCACTGATTGTCTTCTTTATTGTGTTATGTTGACTGTTATACTTTAAGTATATAGTATATGTGCAATTGTATTTGTTTGTTTGTTTGTTTGTTTGTTTGTTTGTTTGTTTGTTTGTTTGTTTCTTTAATGAAAGACCAACAGGAGCAAGTCCCCTTTACAGGCTCCTAAAAAATGATAAACTTGAGAAAAAGACAAGAATACAAAACACACACAAACATGTCAAACAAACAAAACTAAGAACATGCACATAAAAACACATTGCATTTTTAACATTTCTCAGAGATAAAGAAAAGTCAATATTTGAAATACTACGACAAAGACCATTATAAGTTGTCATACATCTCTGAATGGCACAGTGTTTAAAAATATTAATTCTACTGACATCAGGTCTAAAACAAGTAAACATTTCTAGTTCTCCTCTGTGGAACATTAAAACGTAACTATTACTGCTCCATAGGATGTACTTATTCTTATTTCATAGGAGAGATCACTGTAATTTCTTGTATCTTCACTTTGCATCTGTTGTTCTTTGATAGTCAATATTTGTTTCATTATTTTGTATTTCTTAGAGGAAATCAACCAGGGATGTTTCTCTACAGAACAAAATGAAAAAATTGGCATCGCAAGCATTGGATAGGTGAGTTGGGAAAATCATACTTTGGTAGAGTCCTGGTGGTAGATATCTTCATCAGGACTCTGTCACAATGATTAGTATTATGTAATACTTGAGGTAGTCTAGATGCTACTCTCGGTATCAAATAATCTCTTGACCACCGTCTAGCTTAATGAGAAATCATAAACCAAAAGTTTTTCATGCAAATGAGTAAACCCCCAACTGTTAGAATGATGTGAGATGATGTATAAGTAGCATTCTGATTTGACAAATAAACCATTTAATATTTGAAAATAATGTAACTCTCCCACAATAAACACTAACTTATCAATGGATAGAATTCTGTGATTGATTAACAAAGTCATGATGTTAATGACTGTGTGGGTGGCTTCAGTTGAATTTGAAATTTCACCTCAGGACCTCATTGAGCTAGACACAAAGCAAGATCTTGAGATTTGAAGCCACAGATAGCATTAGACTATACTTGAGGATACAAAAAAAGTACATCATAAAAGGAAAGTGTAGGTATGTTTGTTGAACTCCTAGGTATCGGAGGTATAGTTACGTTGTCCAAGCTAATACAAAATACTGACAATTCAGCAAAACCAGGAGACAGATGGTGAGTCTATTGTTCAACCATATTGCAGACATCAATTAACAGTACTAAGAGCTGGTGCTATATGTCTTTGAACATAGAAGATTTCTTTTGTCACAAATATAAATTGTTGATAAAATAATGAAATTTATCTCAAAAAGTATAATTTATTTCTGTTCACAGAGCAGAAACATTGAAGAAACCAAAAGAAGAATCCATCCCATCACTACCAACCCCTCCTTCAACATTACCAAGCCTTGATGACGATGATGACAATGACAATGCAAGTGGGGGAGGAACTGGGGGAGGAAGTGGTGGAGGCAAGCCAAGTCCAAAACCAGTCAATAAAGGACATCATGGCCATGTCGGGAATACTTCAATCCCTGTTTCTCCAAAACCAGTTTTACCAACTAGTGTGGGTGGAAGTAGTATTGGAAGTGGAGGTGGAGGGGGAGGAGGAGGAGGAAGAGGAGGTGGAGGGGGAGGTAGTTTCTATACACAAGAAGAAATAGCTGTACTAAGGTAAGGTTGCATGGTTAAAATATAATGTATTATATATCCCTAATTCAATGCTAGAACACTGAGGCTCCATACATTGATGTTTTGGATATTATACACTGTATCATAATCTAATGTAAATTCGAAAATTGAAATACTGATGCCACCTGTGCAACACCCAAGTGCTCTAGTGTTATTTAAGCAGGAGGAAATTGAGGTAGCCAAAGAAAACCTGCTTTGCTTGGTCGGGTCAAACTTAATATCACCCTTCTTATGTACAGATCTGAGAAATTTTTAATCAAACCCATCCGATTCTTGGTGGGTTTAAACCCAGACTGCAGTGGTAAGAGGCAAACGAGCTAACCACTCTGTCACCAACAAACCCATTGAATTTTTGACGAGCTAACCACTCTGTCACCAACAAACCCATTGAATTTTTGAATTTCGATTTGGAGTGATAAAATTTGTAACTTGACCCTGTACCCTTCATAGAGCTTCAAACCTAATCACGTTTTTTTTAATTTTGTTTGAGTTGTATAAAGTATTGTGGTAAACAAACTTCATCATAGTAATATCAGACCTAGTAATTTTCAGTTTGACCATTTCTATCACAATGTAATTGTTATGTTATGTATCTTTCTCTTTACAGGAGAACATCATATATTAATGGCAAAGAGTATGTGCCATTTATTTCACAAGCTGATCTGAAGGAAACGTTTGCATACAAAATACCTTTCAGGTAATTTTTTTTCTTGTGATATTTACATGTAAGTGCATGTGCATGTATGTATGTGGGTATATGAACATACATCATGAGTGTATGTGTTTGTATGTGTGAGTGCATGATTGTGTTAATATATGTGACTCTGTATTTATGCATGTGTTTGTATGTGACAAATGTGTGCATGTTTTTGCATGTGTGTATACATGTGTGCGTGCGTGCATGCGCGCGTGTGTGTGTGTGTGTGTGTGTGTGTGTGTGTGTGTGTGTGTGTGTGTGTGTGTGTACATATTAGATGTCACTATAACACGTATAGTACATATGCAAGATTTGTTTCATAATAATAATTCTGATGATGGACACAACTACTCTGGGAATAAAGATGAAGCCAAATCTGTAACATTCACCATGGATATTTTTACCCTTTTTTGTAGTGACTCCCATGGAAAGCTTCAACTGTCGCCAAAACAAAAAGAAAAATTTGCCAAATGGATCAGACCAGATGAAATGCTTAGTGAACCACAAATGATATATGCAGTATCTAGTTTTAGTATCAAACAGGTAAGACACAGTATGCCTTGATTCAGTCAAGGAAAATACTCATGACATAAGGGGGCCTTTAAGTAAGAAGAGTGTCGTTTAGAACAACACAGGGTTTTCCCTGAGCACTTTTGTTCCTATTCCTTCTTCACTGACATCTTTGTTTGCATAGTCTTCCTAACTTCCTAAAAGTTTGATAGATATATTTTAAGTCAATTTGCAGTCTGTGATAGTCAAATTACTACAAAGGACTCGCAAAATTAATGTGACCATGGAAACTGGTTTTCTCTTTACAGACTGTTGTATCGGACTGTTCATTTGTTGCTTCTCTTGCCATTAGTGCACAATATGAACGGAGATTTCAGAAACAACTGATCACAAGGTAAGAAAGACAGTGAGGTACAGTCATAACCTGTATCATTCAGTATTTTGTGTGGAGCTGGACAGTGACTTATTGATACAGTGATTACATCGCATAGAGTGTCACAGTTTTAAAATTACATTGTAGAATATCAATCTATTCAGCATCCTGTATTCTATGAAGAAATGTTTGCTACAGAAAGTAACAGTCATCACCCCTTGCTATTCACATACTTGAAACCCCATTTTTCACCCATTGGTAACAATTTATATTATGAAATATATATGTTTGATGGTAAACACTGAATGTTAGTTTTTATGTTTCACACAGAGTTATCTACCCACAAAATAAACAAGGACAACCTGTCTATAATCCATGTGGAAAGTATATGGTGAAATTAAATCTGAATGGAGTTAAGAGAAAAGTAGGTTGAGTATTAATTGTTAACTGAACAGAAAAAGGAGGGAAGGACAGACAGACAGACAGACAGAAAGACAGACATGCACAGAGAAGCGAGAGGGAGGGAGGGAGTGAGTGAGAAATTCAATTGTAAAATGTCTTCATTTGTAATTGACAGTAACATTTATGACATCTTACAGGTTATAATTGACGATACTTTACCAGTCGATAAGTACGGTGAACTGCTATGTTCATTTTCCAACAACAAAAATGAACTGTGGGTATCATTGCTAGAGAAGGCCTACATGAAAGTCATGGGAGGCTATGATTTCCCTGGATCTAATTCAGTAAGTATCAAAGAAAGAACTTTATTTTGAAATGTGAACCAAGAAGTAATCTATACAGACTTACAAATATTATATTTACATGAAATGGAATTTCTATTTTGTGATGTTGATAGAGGGCGCTATATATCTTGCATAGAATGAATAACTAATTGCTCGTTTTCCATAATACTGAGTGATCCAGGTGTAAATAATGTAGTTGGCAATTTGCAAATGCAGGCAACCTTTCTGAAAGTATGCTTCTTTTTATGTCATGATTACAATAACAGCCATACAAAGAATTACAAATACATTTGATAAAAATGATTTTTGTAGGAAAACACACTCTAACTCAGCTGGAATATTGACACTATGAGTTGGCTAAACCAGATTGATATTACTTGTATAAACACTAAACACAAAAAGGAAACAACTTGGCACATGAATCTTATAAAATTTTACAACTTATTAGTTTGTACACAAACAAGGCACATTTGAATTTGTATCGATCATATACATGTACACCTGTCCTTCATAATCCAAACTCCAATGCTGTTTTTAATGTGTTACATGTGTTAGTTAGTTGTATATCACTAAATGAATTAGTAAGTTTTGATAACAATCTCCAATAATTCAGATTCTGTTATGTTATTTTTTTCTGCCAGAATATAGATTTACATGCCTTGACTGGGTGGATACCAGAGAGGGTTGCAATCCGAGTTGGATCAGCAGAGTTCAACAAAGACCAAGTATTCAACAAAATGCTCAAAAAATTCCACCAAGGTCATGTGCTAATTACCATGGCAACAGGAATGTTATCAGACGCCATAGCTGATCGGGCTGGATTGGTATCAACCCATGCCTATGCAATGCTGGATATTAAACACATCAAGGTAAATAACAGTTGTGATCAACTTGGATGAAATGTCAAACAACATTTTTTAATGAGTTATTAATGCTCATTACAAGATGAAGTTGTTAAACTTGAAATGCCAGATTAATATGATTCAAAGTTATTTAAAATGTTATTGTATGATTAAGATTGTGATAAACATACCAAAAAAAAAAACCGATTGAGGACAACTCTCTCACCTATGGCTTAAATTTATGCTAAGTTATAGCTAACGTTATAGCTAACCCTCAAATGTGATGACACCAGGGTAATAGAAGTATTGTGCCATTGCTGTACATGTAGCAGTGAGAGAGAGAGAGAGAGAGAGAGAGAGAGAGAGAGAGAGAGAGAGAGAGAGAGAGAGAGAGAGAGAGAGAGAGAGAGAGAGAGAGAGAGAGAGAGAGAGAGAGAGAGAGAGAGAGAGAGAGAGAGAGAGAGAGAGAGAGAGAGAGAGAGAGAGAGAGAGAGAGAGAGAGAGAGAGAGAGAGAGAGAGAGAAGGGGAGGGAGGAGGGAGGGAGGGAGGGAGGGAGGGAGGGAGGGAGAGAGAGAGAGAGAGAGAGAGAGAGAGAGAGAGAGAGAGAGAGAGAGAGAGAGAGAGAGAGAGAGAGAGAGAGAAGAGAGAGAGAGAGAGAGAGAGAGAGAGAGAGAGAGAGAGAGAGAGAGAGAGAGAGAGAGAGAGAGAGAGAGGAGAGAGAGAGGGTGGGGGGGGGGCAGGCAGACAGACAGACAGGCAGACAGACAGACAGACAGACAGATAAACACGCATGCAGACAGCCAGACAATCAAAACAAACAAACAAAACAAACAAACAGCAGGAGAATCAACAAAAGTGAGGAAGTGTAATTGTACCCAGGTCCCTTGATAGATAAAGACAGTTTCCTGTTACAAAATTAGAAGACACTGGATGCTATTTTGTATGTACATCGATTATAACAAAAAAAAAAGATATCCTATAAAAGCCTAGCAATGTAGTTTTGAATTTAAATGAGTCATTTGCATAATTAATGAATTTACCAATAAAGAGATAAACCATGTATGGTTATTCAGATGATTTCTGTAAGATAAAGAATCTAAAGACTAACTTTCTGTTATTATGGAAGGCATGCAGTTAACATCTGGTATTATTTCTTACAGGGAAAGAAACTTTTCCAGCTGAAAAATCCCTGGAATCACCTGAGATGGAAAGGAAATTATTCAGAGAAAGACACGGAGCATTGGACCCCAGATTTACAGAAAGCACTAAACTATGACCCCAAGACTGCTCAGCAATATGATAATGGTATAGAACTTTATAGAACTATTTGAACTATGACCCCAAGACTGCTCAGCAATATGACAATGGTTTAGAACTTTACAACAACAACCCTACATGTAGATAACTTCTTCAACTCCCTTGGGAGTGTACAATTCATTTTAGTCTCTGTAAGTGCATAGACTTAAAGCATTCACATCACACCCTCTATGCTACCAAGTCCTCAATTATAGAGCTGGGTCGACTGTGGCTGAATTGAAGTTCAAATCTTGTCCAAGGACTTTAGTCATTCAGAGACAAAAGGCAGCAGCATTGCATGAACCTACATTTGCAGAGTCCAAGTCATTACTCTAACCATGTGACCATCATGTGATCAGGAATTTTTAAATTTTAACAAATACAAATTTAAAATTTTAAATGTGGAATTAGTAAAAAAAAAATTATATTTGTAGAACTATTTGAATGTAATGAAGTGGGTGAGTTCTTATTTCTTATCTATATTTCATTGATCTTTTCATTACAGGAGTGTTTTGGATTGACTATGAATCACTTTGTGAGTTTTATGATGTTATTTACATGAATTGGAATCCAGATTTATTCAAATATACCTATGTAACCCATCAGTAAGTTATAAGAATTTCAAATATTTTTTTTTTTGCAATAGATTTCAGATTTACATATGTGTGAAATTTACCAACGGGCAGAGTTCAGAGTGGGCTATAAGTATGACCCATGTCTGTGTGTCTGCTCATGTCACACCCACAACTCAGTTTCAACCAAACTTGGTACAAATGTCATACTATAGCGGGGTACATAATGTGCATGTCATTAAATTCTGTGATCTTGTTCAGACTGGTACATATTGTACACGTGAGGCAAACTATAGTCAAAGGACTACACTATTTATTAATCTGGGGCTTTTAACTTAATTATTAGATTTTCAAAATTTCACCCCTGTTTCCATAATATCTCCCTACCAGGATCCAATAGTAAACTTAGTCACAGATCAAACTATTCAGCAGGAAGGGTGGTGTAGGAGATTTGGAGGATGGATCACAATGATCCAATGAAATTTGGCTGTAAGTCAATTCACATCACTGACTGATATATATATGATATGTGTATCTTGACTGTTTCAGTTCATGGAGTGCAAAGGAAGGTCCAAAGAAAGACAATTATAATATAGGGGACAATCCGCAGTATAAACTTGAGGTCAAAGGTCAAGGAGCTGTCTGGGCCCTGCTTTCCAGGCATATCACTGAGAAGGTATGTGAACAAATAGTCTGGTCAAACAAATGAGAATTGATGGGATTGGACAATATAGAGGGCTGGTGACTGCCGTATGATTTTTAGTCCTCATGTTTCCTTATGTGGGGCGCCCTCTTGTGGTGCTTCTTTCAAAAATGAGTGCAAGGTGAAATAAGCAGATCATGGTGTATTGTACACAGCACACTATTATACAGACACACAGGCACTAAACAAAACAAGATATTTTAATCAAATGTATTAATGTAGTCAAATTTCCTCACTGTGCCATGTGAAAGAGTTTGTCAATCAAAGTGAGAAAACTAACAACTTTTAAAACTGACGTGTGTACATTTAGACATACACTTATTTATATTACATCTTGACTTTTTTCTATTGTAGGATGATTTTGCTGAAAACAAAGAGTACATTACGTTATTAGTTTACAAAACTGGAGGCAAAAAAGTCTTCTATCCCAGTGAGTATATCTATTTTTCTGCTATGCTGTTTTGAACTGAAAATTTGATGTATTTTGCGACAGAAAAGTATAATTTCATCAGGTTTGTCAAGAAGTGGTTATCTCATAGAAAACTATACTTCACTAATAATGTTTAGCTCTTAAAATATTAGTTATAGTGTGGCATAAAAGTTACATAATGGTTTACTTACTGTGTGTATAGTGATTTTATAGTTTGACAGATGTCTGTACCCCAAATGGCTAATATATGCAATGATAGTGAATACTGCCTTCACCTAATAAGTATGTATATGATTATGTTTCTGTAGATGACCCACCACCTTACATTGATGGCACTAGGATCAACAGTCCTCACTACTTGTGTAAAATGTTAGTGTCAGACAAAGATTCTAGTAACTATACACTTGTAGTATCCCAGTATGAAAAGAATAATTCAATACATTACACACTAAGGGTAAGTAACATATGCAGTGGCTGGACTTTATCTGATAGTATACTGGAAACTCCTTCCTCACTCTTTCTGACTGTCCCCTATTATGTATTACCGTAATTCCTCGGGTTTGCGCCCTCACACGGGCAAGCGCCCAAGCCTTTCTTTTTTACAATGTCGACTTTTGGCAAAGTTACGGGAACCCCCCCCCCCCCCCCCCCCCCCCATACCTAAACTTTGAATAGATGATTGTGTATGTGTGAGCTAATAAAAGAAGAACGTAAATCCTGGTATGTGACGAATGAAATTTTTGTTCTTCCCGGTAAGTACTATATATGTATAATGATGTCACTTTCTTTCTCCCACTCTGTCCTTCCACTGTCTGTCTGTCTGTCTATGTCTGTCTGTATGTATGTATGTATGTATGTATGTATGTCTGTCTGTCTGTCTGTCTGTCTGTCTGTCTTTGTCACTCTTTAACAATCAATAACTCAGTCAATCAATCAATCAATCAATCATTTATAACACGTTGTAGTTGGGTATAAAGTCTTTATTCTCACACACAAGTACGTCAAATAATATTATACTTCAACAGTTCAAACGGGGCGCCTCATTCATTCAATATACCTTGTGACACAATCCTCAAAACATAATTTAGTTCAATAATAGGATATTAATCATTCTGGATGAATTTGTTTTCTGTTTAGTCCATGCCATATAGTGCCCATCAATTCTGAAAATCTATACCTTTTGTAGGTAGAAAATATATGAGTTTGAAAAACTCATATATTTTCTACCTACAAAAGGTATAGATTTTCAGAATTGATGGGCACTATATGGCAAGCCATAGCCACCACAAGTTCTTTGTCTGTATTTTATTTGATGGAAGATGTCAAACTGTTGTTTACGGAGCAAATGAACAGTATATAAAAAAAGTTAATTGTTGTAGACTTGGGTTTGGTTTGATCATCATATGTTGAGAACCTTGTATTGAAAGTGGATGTTTAGAGAAATGGGAGATATATTAATACACTGTAATAGTTTGGCCTCTAGGGGGTGCTGTTCAGAAGCTTTCGTGTTCTGTCTTGACGCTTCTTTCAAAAATAACTGAATATACAAGACAAAGGACTTACATGTGATTTTTTAAATTCTTATTTCTGTCAATAGATATATGGAAGTTGTGATTTCAAGTTAACCAAAGTACCAGAGCCATACGTCAGTGAAAAAGAAGTAAGTGAACTGAAGAATACTATCAGTCTCTCAAAATAGTGTGATGGGATGTGACTTGATCTACAGTCTTCTTACCATCAACTACAGAACAATATTGCTGAGTCATTGATGTTTGCACACAAAATCTTATTCAAATTACAATGCTTTGTGAAGAAACTATTGGATTGACACATTTTTTGATTTTTACAAAACATTGCCTAGAAAAATACCATTTTAGATTTAGCTCATTATGTAAAGAAACTGTTTGATTAACTTAAAACAAAATGTTATCAAAAAAAATGTACATGGGGAAGGTAAGATCTTCAGTAAACTTGAACTTCAAAATGTGATGATTCTTGTCTTATGTTATCCTGATCTGGAACTCTTTTAGAATTGCATCAGAAAAATTATACATGAAAATAAACTCGTTCTGTCATTCTTCATATTTTATATTTCTAAATTGATATTTCTAACGTTGTCAATTATGATGCAATGATTGGTTATGAAACATGGGACATTTCTGTATTTTTTGCTGCAGTTAATTTATGATCCAGCAAATCTCTTACTGTAAACATTGTGTTTCCATGGTAATTAATAGTTTACAGGTACAGTACAGTTTTTTGTCTTTCATGTGACTGCAATATGGCTTACTCCAACTTTTGTTGTTGTTTTTTTTATGATAATTATAGTTGACAGGTCATTGGAAAGGAAGAACAGCTGGTGGTTGTGGTAACTACCCTGATACCTATAGAAATAACCCTATCTACCAAGTCAGTTTACAGAATAATGGTAATGGTAATTATTTGATGGTGGACCTCAAAGGACCTAAGTAAGTTATCTCTGTGTAGAGTCAGTGTAGACCTTAAAGAACCTAATACAGGAAATGACATCACATTTACCACAATCTCTTTGTCTTGACAGAGGTGATTGTAAATGTGATATCATTTCCTGTATGATTTTCCCATAAACCTTTGCTAGAAATCCCAAAATATTGCTGAACACATGTCAAGTGCAGTAGAGCTTCTTCACAAGATTTAAAATCTGAGTATTAAAGTCACCAAGGTGTTATTTTATCACCCAACATCATATGTAAGTTGATAGCAGTAATCAATACAAATGTACTAAAGGCAGTCATAAGTCTGACTGGACTTTGACTTTAAACTATGAGTTACATTAACCTGTTGTAAATAGCTTGTGTTAGCATAATCTCGCGGATATTTACAGTCGAATGGCAACTAAAGGGTTAACAGGGGTTTTAGTTAAGTTAATATTTTGGAGACAGGCAAGGTAAAAAAAACGACAGAAATCTTGATGCCTAAGCATTTACAGTTGACTTAGGGCACATCACACATCATTTATTAGAAGTTTAATGTCGTCATGGACATAACCATCCCTAAAATAAACACCCCAAATAAATTTTGAGGTTGTATTTGACATGTTGTTGTTCCATTTGATTGACAGAGAGTACAGTGTAGGGTTTGATGTCACATGTGTTACTGCGACTGGTGTAGGTACAAAGTTTACAAAAGTACATTCTGGAGATTACAGGTAAGTAAATGAATTCTGATCACACTGTACAGACCTTGCAAATATTTTATCCAGCCCCCAACAGTTTGAAAGCTGTATGTTTATAACGTTAACTTTGTTTTGCACCAAGAAATACCAGTAGTTCACTAAAGCTTTCACCAGGTATCCACCATGGCTTCTTTAGTGTTTTTTTTCAAATTATTGGAAGTTAAATTTAATTTATGAACATAGACGGAACATTTGCACAGATGAGCTTTCATCATTCAGTTTGAAAGATGTGATCTTCAAGTACAAATGAATGAATGAATGAATGAATAGATGAATTTTGTTCAGAATTTTCCAATTACTGTTATTTATGTATCTCTGTACTTGAATATTACAACTATCCAAGATGTTAGGTTATATTTTAGCACAACTGGACGAAGGTTTAGTGTTGCTATAAGGATTGAACAGTGTGTGTGTATGTATGTATGTATGTATGTATGTATGTATGTATGTATGTATGTATGTATGTATGTATGTGTGTGTGTGTCTGTCTGTCTGTGTTTGTCTGTGTGTATGTATGTATATGTGTGTATGTGTGTGTGCGCATGTATGTGTGTGTGTGTGTGTGTGTGTGTGTGTGTGTGTGTGTGTGTGTGTTTGTGTCTGTCTGTCTGTGTTTGTCTGTGTCACCAAATGTCAAATTTCTGTACCCATCTGCATCTTTTCACCACTAGCTCAACTGTCTGTACAGTTGTATAATTTGTATGACACACATATTATTTCCCCATCAGACGAGGTTTCACCATCAAACAGTTAGAAGACGTACCAGGTGGCACCTACAACATTATGGTTAGCACCTTCAAACAAGGACAAGAAGGACCGTTCTTTTTCACGATATCCGCATCATGTGCCATGACAGTCAGTCAGTTACAGTAGAACATTATAATGATGATCAACGGATGATGATGATGATGTCAAGTTGGTTTTCTGAGTTGCTGTCTCCTATTACATTCCCATCACAACATTAATTATGGAATTATCTTTGATATTAAAGAAAGACTCTTTGCCAAGAAATTATGAAATCAGGAATCTGTAACATAGCTTGTACATTTCAGATACAATCATTACAATCATGGAAGTATAGTGGGTTCTACTTCCATGTTATAATCAATCATCAGAACTGAAATCATGCAAATTTTTGAAAAAGCAATGGAAGATAAACCCATGTTAGAATTTAATATGGCCATTTTCTTGACAACAATACAGTGGACCCAAAAGTTCTTTGATTATTTCCAAGGACCCAGAACAAACTTTCATATTGCAAAGTTTGGAGAGATTATAAGAACTTTCTAATTGGTTTTTAGGGAAGTTGGTCTCTGGGGCATGTTCTGCAGCATCGAACGTCCTATGATCAGAAATACTCATTATTGTAATGATCAATAAACAGGAAATAATTTGATACTCTCAGTTTTATTTAAGATCTCAATATTTGCACAACTCAGTTTTAAAGTAAACTAAATGAATGTGTGTGCACGCACGTGTGTGTGTGTGTGCATGCATGCGTGCATGTGTACAGCTATTTAAAACTATTAGATTTTGTAAGATTAACTTAATTATGTGAAATATTACATTTTATGGCTGCCTAGATGGATCCTTCACCTTCATAGCATAGAGCTTCACAGTGTTATAGCATTAGATGCATGATATAAGTACGTGGGTTATTTTCCTTTTGCGTTTTCAGGACTATATTCCATTATGGTGCTAATAAAGTACATCCCCACTTTCCCTCTTCACTTGATGTGACAGAACCTGATGTCACATGAGTGCACATGTGGTGTACTAGAGGTACACATGATTTTGGGGTTCTCTGTGGCCATACTTTCACGAGTGTAACAAGTGAAAATGCAACAGAAAACGCTGCAAGCACGAGTGCAAATATCCCATAATCTTTGGTACATAATCATTCCCTGTAATCTTTGGCACATATGTAATAATAGCTAGAACACAAGACTAGTTCAAAGGATTTAGATTTTTCGTGTTCAGCACGTTAAACTAGTCTGTAAGGTACACCATGGTGTGGTGCCCTCACACATCTGCCAACCTCACTCACTGGGCGAAATGACATTGAGGTATCTTACTGTCTACAATTTTGCATGGTCCTTGTTAAAACTGCAAATGAAGATATACTTGTACTGGGAAAACTTTAGTTTATTAATATGCAAAACAACAATGGTCTAGATAGTCAGTACATGGATTAGTAATAGAACTGTTTTTTAAACATTCTAAATATTTTTGTTTTGTTCTGTAACTTCGGTTGATATTTATGCATGAAGTAGTGGTTGGAACATATTTCCTGTGTGTTATAGATAACACAAGGTATAGAAATCATGCTTAAAACTGAACCACGAATTGTCTAACAATCTTGTAAATAAAGAAATTGTTTTTTAGAAGTCTGACAACAGTGTTATGTCTTTATTCTATACCACACAATTTTAATCTATGCATAAATCAAAATCCTTGTACTAACTATGTCTCCCCCCCCCCCCCCCCATGTTCATCTAGACAGGTGAATTATTCAATTTTAAAATTCATGTCACTTTGGAGAAAGTACAATGACTTTCCTTAGAATATAGTACAATTGCTCCAACATTTGAAAAATATAAAACCAATCAATCTTTGAATGTCCAAGATTGTGGATGAACATAATTTGCTTTCTTTTCATTAAGTAGAGGGTTTTTCATCATTGCATAAACTTCATTCTTTTACTTACTGGTGAATTTCGTTTTTTTTCACATCCTGAAAGTTATATCAGCATGACATATATCAGACATTTTATTTGACAAAGTGTGTAGTTGTGTTTTTATAATACATAAATACTGCCGGGGCACAAATTGAGTAGAAATTTCACGGTATAAACATTTTCCACTTCATACAACAATATTTGTTACAGAGTGCAAACAAATTGGCTTAAAATAAGGATTCGAAGCATTCAAAAAAAAAAAAAAAATTCTACAATAGCTACTGGTGATTCCTTGTGCAAGTACCGGTAAGTACACATGGACGTTTTAAGTTCTCAGAAAAATAACGTTGATTGTAAACAGACTACGTCCTTCGTTTCAATATGCCATGTTCCTGTTGTCTACCTTGCAGTCATTTTTGTAATAAGTTTCACAGGAGGGCTGTGGCCACCCAAGTTTAGAAGAAATCGGGGTCAACAGAATGTACCTAAAAAAAAGCTCCACGAGTTCATGAGAATTACTTGATGTGAAACAGCATTATTAGAATTTTTTTTCACTGGGAGAAAATACGTCCAACTTTTAAAACTATAATTTTTCAAAGCAGGCTCGAGTATGCAACCTTTGTAGTTCTATTTTCTTGATTATGAACAGCACTCCTAGCGGCCAAACTACACAATCTTTCGTTTTTTCGCTGACACCATGTCTCAATAAATTGACAACCAGTTTTAAGACACCACACTCTTTAATCTGTCATCACAAATCATTTATTTCACTGATTTCAAGATAATGTAAGTATACATAGCTGCAATGATGAACAGAGCAAAATTTATAAACAATATAAACAAATATGACTTTCAATATATGAATACATACGATTTGGGCAATTGCATTGGTGTGGGTTGACCATGGATCTGTCACACTGTGTTGTGTGCATGAAATCCAATACATGTCAAGTGCAGAGCTAATAATAAGCACTAGTAAGAGAACTATGGTGTTCTGTCATACAGTTTAGTATGATATCAACACTGTCCCATCAAACAGTTTATCACAACCAGATTATTTCATTAATCGCATCATTTACTCGAGTTCTTTAAACACTGGTCATGACTTTAGTCAGTTCCTGTACGCATACATGTATCAATACTGATATCTATGTCAACGTTATACATGTACATGAACAACAAGGTAGCAAGCAGACAGTTGTCAATCCGTGACGTCATCATTAATATGATGGTAAATTCATTGCCCCTTTGCTGAAATCAATCGTCCTTGACATAGCCAGCATTACACATAGTATAGATTTAATGTCCAGGTCTCTTTCTCTGTGCATGGCATATATTACATGTGTCCTGAAAGATACAAATGACATCCACAATGATTGAAATATTGTTTGAACTAAGTTTAATAGTCTGTCAATAATCCTTAACAAACTATGATTCAGTAACTGCAGAATACTTATTATATATAAACAAAAATTGTCATCACAATTATAAATGGCCTTTCTTGTACAAAGCATAGACGAATAAAAAAAAAATGATGTTTTGAAAGATAGAAATAATTTTTATCAGCATACAGCATCTTTGAGAAACCAAACACAGATACAGAGTACCGGTAAGTATTAGTTGAAATAGACTTTACCATGTTATGTGCTGGTAAACAATCTTCATGAAATGTATGACGGCAATAAAATACAACAATGTTACTGGCTCTGCGGGCATCTGTAATAATACAAACACATATTGTGGCTATTAAATACATCATGTCCTTTTCTAACCATGAGTTATTCCGAAAGTTTCTGCTCAATATTTTATGATTCTATAAAGATCACTGATACTACGTACTTTGGATAAGACTTCAGAATCATTCACGTCAATCATGTTTCTTTGTGATTAGTGATTACTTTGTTATTTTCTTTATTATTGGTATAAACTACAGACGTGAGTCTGTTATCTGATAAAATAGAAATGTCAAATTGCATTTCTAATAAGTCATGATGGTTAGAATGACCAAGGGGAAATCTAGTTTGAGACTTGCCATTACCACTTGTTTCTAAATGGACAAGATTTGATTGTGCCCCAGTCACCCCAGTTGTATAATTTGGGACCTGATAGAATAGAGGTTGTAATGTGAAGGATTTAATTCTATGTGCTTACAAAAAAACACTATATACCCCGATAGAGTTAGTGGAATTACAACTAGAACTGATACTTACCATCTACTGTAAGCAGACCTTCACAGGTAGGACATGTCTGTTCATCTACAAGACAAGAACTCACACTTTTAATGACATTGTCACAATAACATCATTATATAGGTCTTACTTTTCAATGTATTGATTTCTAAGGTGGTGACAATTAACATATGGAGCAATGTTGATCTTAGGGATAATGTTACCAGCTGTTGACACTACCTGCTTGAAGAATAGTAATTGTCCGAATATATTCCAAGAAATCTCTCGTACAAGAAGTTTGGCTAGCATAGCACTGTAACTAGAATTCTACAGCCAATGTTTGGATCTGAGTTGAGTCATTTTGTTTCCACAAATGTGCTTCACTTCAATCAGTATATTTAGTAAACCCATTATGCCAAGCTGCTGTTAATTTATATTGAACGGCACAAAAGAACAACACATATTTTGCTGTTGAGGGCATGCTTAAATTTGTAATGGGGGGAAATTACATGTGAAGTTTGCATGTACAAAAATAATGACCACAACATCCGATGTCACTATGTATTTTATTCTAATTCATTTCCAAGGTGAAATGTACTGATTGCTACAGTTCATAATGTTTGAAGTCTTGCATCTCTTTTTAAATACACTAAAAACAAGTAAACCTGTGTGAATATTTACAAGAGTGCCTACACTGCAGATAGATGAGTAGATGTATTTATCAATTGAACTTACCATCAACTCGAATTCCTCTTTTGTGAATTTTGTTTAATTTCTCCATCAATGAGAAACAATCTGACACAAGAATCTTCTTGCATCCTTCCCGTAGTGATATCTACGTATTGATGAAGAGAAAAAGTTCAATATACAATGTAAAACGAACTATTTATATAATCTTTTTTAATATTCCTCAAAAATGAACTACAGGACAAATTCAATGGATGACATACTACATTTATGCACAGCAACGGAAAAGAACATTTCATGGGGTGTAGGTGGGAGGGGGTGGGGGTGGTGTAGGAATGGACATATCATTTTCCATGGCACAGTAACATTACTTGTATTGACTACATTACTAGACTGTACTGTTCTAATTCAAGTTGACAGTTTACTTTCTGTCAGACATTGATCTGTGGTGTCATCATTTGATTGTAGCTTGAAAGATCTAGGCGTTGTGTCTGCTTACATAATACGGTGGATAGCGAGTGGTTACATATAAGCGGACCAATGACCTTTTAGGAATGTGACAACTCAGCAATGATGTGTTCCTGATAAGGCCCAGAACCAGCTTCTGGTTTTACCCAAGTATGGGTCACTTTGATGCACTAGATATGCAAAGTATTCTCTCACCTGTAAATTATAGTCTTGTAAAATTTTAACCAAAGAATCTCTAAGACCAGGGATTACCATACCTTCACGAATTCTCTGCAGATATATAAATCAAAGAAAGGTGTCTGTGTAGTTGGCAATTTCTAAGAGTTAGAACTTAGGAATGTAATGTATACAGGTAGCAATATAATCATTGCTATGGAGCCATGTATGGCAAACAGCTGATACCACTACATGTGGTTTTGTGATATGGGAAGACCCATTTTACAAGCAAGAAAATCAGTAAAACCTATCAACTGTTGAATTCAGGTTTGTTGGACTTATTATTTTAACTTTATTGTTATTGCAATGATCTCTGAAACACACTCAGACAAATTGACAATCCTGACTCGTAATGTTACGAGTTGACAACTGTGTATCAAACAAAATGGCTGATTTACCCTTATAAGGAGAATTGGGTCAACATGGGTACCAATGTTCTGTAGTAAACCAGTGATAAACTCTGTAAGCAAACAAGAAAGACAATTTAATAGTGAAGAATGTCCACACACGTCTTAGTAGAGGTACTACACCTTGTGTATTTTTTACATCGTACTCAGGAAATAGTACCCTCTGTACAATAGTTCAATGTATATTGTGACATTGGCAACTGAAGTTGTTATGTCTGGCATCATATTTTTCTTGTTCTACTCCCAAAGGAACTAGTCTCTATATAAAACTCATGAATATAATTTTGTAATCAATTTATGAAACTGAAAATTCTAAGGAATAAGTACAACTCAATAGGTGTGAACTTTTTAGATTATGTGTTCAACATCACAAGACTGCAAAGAAAAACAAAAGAATTTCTTAAAATGTCGAAAGAGGGTAGTATTTATCAAATGTGATACTTTGTCACTGACAGAACTTTGTGATCAATTTGAACACATTATCAACACCTACAATTGTATTCAGATGTTATTGGTTGTGTCTATCTCTCAAGTTATACAGAACTTTTTTCATAGTTATAGGAAAGTGCATGTCACAGAAATGAGAGTTTTCTTACGTGGTTTATCCATGGAGTATGTGATGACATCTTCCCATAACTCTTCATCATCATGTTCTTTAGCAAAGTCAATGGCTTGGTCCACGTCATCAAGTCGTTCAGTGATTAACTGTAATGCTTGCTTTGTGTTACCCATACGACCTAAAACACAAAGTATGTGTACATGATACAATATACTGCAGGAAGTACATGATATTCGTGGTGTTAACAAAAACATTCAAAATGAATCGTACAAACTACAGCCTCTTTTCGTCCAGGACACACCCCATCAAGTGGCTGATTTTTTTATATTTTGATGTATCACAGAGAAAAATAACCTTTGGTGTGCAAGAATGTCAAAATTTATCAGAAGAGTATTACAGAACACTTTGGAAAGTTATAATTTCGATCTCCCATGTACTTCACTATAAATCAAAAGTTGGAAGTACAACTTTGACATAATTTTCTTTAAAAGAATCTGGCAAATGTTGATCACAACATCTGTCTGCATTTGCTAATTGCTTTAGCATTGCTGGTCTGAAGCATAACACCTTGCTAAATACATTTGCACATCTTTCTACCCCTCAACAAAGGTGTCTGACACCCCTCTGTTAAAATTGAACAATCATGAAGGTGACAGGCCATTTTTTCTTACCTAAGAGGAACACCATCTCTGGTATATAGTCTCTTTCTTCACACACGTCTAGAGCTCTTTGTAAAGGATAATAGTTGCTATTTCTGAGGAATGGTTTTAATCTTTGTCTGTTGAATTCTGCATATAGTTGTACTTGTAAAGCATGGAATTCCTGCCCTATGTGAGAATCCTTTTGGAATAGTGCATCTAAATACTGCAAGTGAAAAGAACAGGATCAATAAAACTGACCACAGAGGGGGAAGTAGTTTCTATTTCTAGGTCTGTTGAATTCTGCATATATTTTTAACATGGAAACTCTTGTCCTTGGTGACAATCTTTTTGGAATAGAAAAACAAAGATTTTAAACAAACCATAGAGGGGCAGTCGTTGCTATCTCTAAGGAATGATTAGAAAGTACATTTTTGGATTCTGTGGTCTACTGTTACAGCTGTATGGAATGAAATTATACTTCTTGTACAGGCTGAAAACAAAAGAATTCCTATAACTGACCACAGAGGAAGTATAACAATGCTCCACTACAGGTCTCTATAAACAGTACGTGCTGCTTCAATGGGGGTAATATGCCTTCAGTATACAGTGCTAGTGGTATCAATGTATTATGAATGATAGTTTAACTATGCAATGGTGTACACACTGATCTGATAACAAACAAAGACTTACCACATACTGTAACTTTGGTATTCTTCCTAGTTGATGCACTACTTTGTCTATCTACAAAATATAAACAGAAACTACATTGAAATTGTTTTTAAATTATGGTCCTTATCTAATATAAGTACATTTCTGTCATCCATTCATTCACTGACACGCATAATAATGATCTGAGCTGCATATAGAGAAATATGCATCATTTGGAGACTGTCTTGCACAATATCTGCAAATCTCAATGAGGGGTAATTTGAGGTGAAATTTTCTAAATTTTACTGCAAATGATTTCAATGTGCGTAAGTTTATTAGAATGCCCCATGTGAACAAAGGTCTATAAATGTATAATCTTAATTATATTATACCAGTATATTGATGGTGGAAATCGAGGGATCTGATTGGTCTAGACATCGAACTAGCGCGTCTAAAACAAGTGATAATGCACTGCTGGTACGATAATGCACTGCTGGCACGCGTCCAAATTTTGTTCGTCTACGAGCGTTGAGTTGTAGTCCGCCGTGATACTGATAGTGAACTCTTCGAATTGTCAGAGGAGGATTTTCTCTCAATGAGACAATATTTTATGAGAAATTATGAAGGAAATTTCGAAAGCAACCCAGTCATCGCGTATTTGTTCAAATCATCGCCTACTACATGTACTAAGGTCAAGGCGCTCGGCATGCACCAGCCTCGGCGCGGCTGGAGTGGAAACATTGGTGAGCTGTCCTGTCCTGTCATAAAAATGAAGCAAGTGAAAGAGCTTACACGGGCCGACTTACCATTAATCTAAATAGAAATTTGTCTGGGATCCTGTCCTAGAGTATCAGTCATCAATCCGAGAGGGAAATCCTCAAACCCGAAAATCTACTGACGTAACTTCCAGTAATATAAATACATTGTAAATATCAACCTGTCTATCATCATTTCACCGAGTCGCGAATTCAGCCGGGAACGATCGAAGCACGCTGTATTCAATAAACCACTTCAAGTTTATACCTTGAGTCAAACATGTTGTTTATTCATCACTGTGCACTTTTAATGAGCCGATCAATGTACAGATTATCCCTAGAAACGACGAGCAGATAAAATAAATCCAGTCGCTGCACGACGTTCACATTGAGGCCAAGATCAGCTGTCTTGAAAAGCAGCGTTATTGTTATGCAAATTAGACACAGAGGCGCATATGAAACGAGAAAACGTTATTTCTTATCTTGTTTCCGATATTTTCAATATACTGGTATAATATAATAGCGATAAACTACCCCCTGGGGAAGGTATACCACTCGGTTTTGACCAGTGAACTCAATATATGCACTCGCTATCGCTCGTGCATATATTTCGTTCACTGGTCAAAACCTCTTGGTATACCATCCCCAGGGGGTGGTTTATTGCTTAAGTATTATAACTTTATAAGTTTGCTAATGTTTTCTAAAGGGTGGTAAGTAGGTTAAAATTCCACCGAGGTCCAAGTACTCTATCATGGCTTCCCATCACAAGGTATAGAAATCTATGATAGTTTTCCTAGATATGTTACCCGGGTTACCAATTCTTACCAAAAGGACTGTTTGTAGGGTTGCAAGCCATGAAAAACAAATTCACTTAATACAATTCACACTTTCATAACAAAAATAATTACCGAGAATTATGCCATTCTCATCCTCATCAAATTAACAAAATATACATTTTGATGGGTGATGAAAGTATCTATGTTGATGTGTACTTACTGGTACTTTTTCCATGTTGTCTAATAACATCCTTGTAGCTTGCTCGGTATCAAATTCCATCAGTAAAACTATCTTGTCTTGTATGGAGTCAAACAAATTATGTTTGTGTATCAGCTGAAACACATCCTTGTGACCAAGTCTGATAAACAAAAAAATAGAAATATCAAAACCATGGCAACAATAAACTCATTTGGAGTACACATGTACGAAAAGGTTATATCTGTTTGTGTTCATCATATGAAAAACATTAATATGCTGTATACCTGGAAGACATTTGTATATTGCCCAACTTTGGCTAATTATTTGCATATTTGACATTTGGATTTCCTGAAACATTGATAAAAATACCTGAATGTAAAATCAAGAGTCACAGAAAATGTCACAGCTGTGACCTTTTGTCCTTTCTTATTCAGTGTTTTTCACAACTTCATTTTGATAGTGTGGATAATATTCAGACAGTTGAAGGGCTTCTAGTTCAGTTCATGGTGTGGATAAAACCTGGACAGTTGGGGAGCTTCATTCAGACAGTGTGGATAATACTCAGACACTTGGGGAGCTTCATTTTGTAAGTTCAGAAAAACATAACAGTTTGTTGTTTGAGTTGAAGATTTAGAAGACGAGGAAGAAAATATATTTATTACATGTTGTTCTGGGGGAGACAAAAAGAAAGTACTACTTCGACTAATGGGAATGCCTAGAGACACAAATGGAATTCAAATTGATTGAAAAATATTTTGAGTAATGTCTTACTTGAGATAGATGGCTAATGCTTTGTCAAATCTCTTATCATAGGTGTACAATTCCCCTAGTGTTCGTAATAGTAGCTTATGTTCTGGCTCTCTGCTCAACCTTTCCTGTACAGCATTAACTATCGTCATCAAGTCATACAGATGATGGGGCCATTCCTTGATCAGTTGATGGAAACCCTAGAGAAGCAAAAACATGGAGAACCATGAATAATGTATAACATTTAGTTGCAATCACACAGTATAATATATAGTTTGTGGGACTGAATTATTAACTATGACAAAATATGTATTGGTTAAAGTCCCACTGCATGCCTACATTAATCTTGATTCTAGGAGACATGTCTCTCATATTTGAATAAACACAATCATCTATACACATGGTAGATAGCTGTATAAGGAAGACAATATGGGACAACATATACAGTGAAATACTGTGTTGGGCACTATATTGTCGATTACTAGGAAACATAATTTTATACAAGTACTGCAAACATGTACATGAAACTCTTGCCAGTGTCTCCAAGGGTTTGTGTATATGGACTTACAATGGAATGAAAAAAACTCTATGGTTATTCATTATGGATTACCATATACTTCAAGTAGATAAACCACTGACAGTAACCTTTGGTATTGAGGAAGAGGCATTAGCACCATTTTCTTTTTGCAAGAATTACATATGGTGTATGTAATTTCATGTATGTTATCCACTGCCCATCCTCACACACATGTGCACACACACTAAAGATTCCTAAGCAGCGCTGTGGTATTTTGCTATACTTGATTGTGATAAATTTACACAGTACAATACTGTTACAGAGAGTGAGAGAGATGTTGAGAGATAGATAGATAAATAAATAGAGAGAGAGAGAGAAAGAGAGAGAGAGAGAGAGAGAGAGAGAGAGAGAGAGAGAGAGAGAGAGAGAGAGAGAGAGAGAGAGAGAGAGAGAGAGAGAGAGAGAGAGAGAGAGAGAGAGAGAGAGAGAGAGAGAGGAGGGGTGGGGGAGGGAGGGAGGGGGAGAGAGAGAGAGAGAGACAGACAGACAGACAGACAGACAGACAGACAGACAGACAGACAGAGGGAGGGAGAATATTTCAAGATATGACATACCTCAATATCAGTCTGCAAATAATCATTTAATATCATTTCATAGATGGCTTTGTTAAGTCTCATATCGCCCCGTGGTACATATGGTGCAATTGCCTTCAGCTGTTGAATCTTGGCAAACTTGAAAACTTCATTCTCCCACAATTCCCTGTTCTTGCCTAAAACCTTCACACATTGCCTGTAAATAATCAGACCGGACGCTGATGAGTTAGATTATTTACCTTGAAAATGGTGAATTTGGAAACATTAGCAAAATCTAGTTTTGAATGTCTGTTGTTTTGTTGCATGGAACACGGTACATGTCAAAGACATAGCCACGGATTAGGATTTTTTAGACACTAGCAGAGGTAACTGAAACATCAATATATTTGTTCTTTTCTTGACTGATGGAATGGTACAGTACAATACTGTGTGTGTGTGTGTGTGTGTGTGTGTGTGTGTGTGTGTGTGTGTGTGTGTGTGTGTGTGTGTGTGACTGTGTGTGTGGCGGGGGGGGGGTTGGGGGTTGTTGTTGTTTCATTTTATACATTATTTTGTGGGATGGGGTGGGTCAACACCAAAAAGAAACAGTCTCTGAAGGGAATCTTATGAATGTCCTTGCAAAGAAATGGTGGACACTCTCTTAATAAATGACTTCTGATCAATAAATGTATCAGTGCCTAGAGGACTAACAAAAACAAGTAAAACAATCATCATCCAAAAGACCAGCTCAGATCATGTTTTAGGACAAATCTCAGCCAATGACTAATGAGAAACTAACCTGACATTTGATGTCTATATTACTTATAGATTTTATCATAAATAATAATACTATGATCATGCCATTTTTCTAAAATGTTTGAAAATTTTAGTTTCAAAAACATACCTGGCAGCATCTTCATACTTTCCTTCATCCAACAAATATGTCAGATAGGCTTTTCCTATCTCTAACAAGTCATGTCTCTTTAACAGTCGACTGTTTGCTTCTGCGACTACTAAAGCTTCCTGTAATAAGGGAGATATACATGATGTAAGTTTGTACAATTGTCAACAGGAGATAGTATTTAACAATCTTCAAACATACAAATATTACATGTTGTTCTACATAAGTTTCCAATGTCAGAAATAAAGCCAACTATGTATACTGCCTGAATTATCTTGCGAGGAAAACAGAAAATTATAGCTGAGCTACGAAACTATGAATGTGTGTTTTCCTGTCACACTGTTACAATTTCTTAAAGTTTCATTCCCAGGTTCTCACATTAGTGTTATCATCTCAGTGGTGGCATAAGGATTACATGGGATTATTCTTTTGTTGAAGACTATCTTTTTCTATAGCTCTACCCAACAACTATATTTTTCATTCTAAAATTTTAATCACAATTTGAACTGAGTCTTTAAGTATGTGTAACCTTTGACCCCCAGGAACATATTAGCACCCGTCATATCAGGTAATGGGGCTTGAATGAATCTGGCCTTATGAACTGTACATCATGAAATGACAGTAAATGGTAGACTTAAATGCTCAAGTCTCGGGGCATTTTTCATTCTTTTAAAAACCCCATGGCACACAACTGTGTTCTTTTTATGTGAACTTCAAATAATGATCTGAGAGAGTAATTGCAAAACAGTAGGGGAATGTGTAGAGTACTTGGGAGACATTAACTGGAAAAAAAAGTTAGGATATTTTTCTTTACAAAACTAAAATTAAAATTACAAACTCAAACCACTTGAAGAATATGAGATTATAAAAACCTCCTGAGGGACTAGTGCCAGTCTAAGAAAATAGGCAAAAGTTGTTATCACCTGAAACTTTCCCTGGTCCATAAACCAAGACACATGGTCATCAAGATCCCTTGGTTTTGCAACCACAATATCTTTAGGACTGACTATGTAAAATAGGTTTTCTTTTTCAATATGTTCTAAGTGATAATCATTTGGTCGGTATTCCTGGAAGCCACGTATTGACAGAGCATCGCTAGAAATCTCCTCATAATCATCCATCTTGGGTTCAATGATTCGTAGTTGTGGTCTTCTTTCTCCTTTGACTTCATCCTGCGGGAAGGAAACAAATACAATTGAAGCTATGTAATCTGACACAGATCATGGTCAGGTTCAACAACCTTATTTCTTTTCTTCTGTTTCTCCTTATGTTTCCATGGCAACTATGAGCGGTTGGTCAATTAAACTTTTTAAAAAAATCATCTTCCTGTGTCTCTGCCTCTCCTTTTCCTCCCCTTTATCTTCTTTTTATTGGATTCCTGGTAACAAGCCCTTTCCCAGCTTCTCCTCTAAAACCCTTCCCCTACTTGACTAGCTACTGTCATGACAGAAATGCTCTGTTCATGAACAAGTTGAAACTTTGTCTTCATTCATTGTTCAGTGGAGGCCCCTGCCATAGACACACATTGTCACATGGGAGTCAAAATACATGTATAAATATGATAACAGCAGAAGATTAACGTTACTCTCAGGCTGGTAGTTGAGCCTTTGGTTTACACAAACTAAAACTATTGTCACAACATATTGATACAACAAGTGATAAGCTATTGAATATATATTTATTGGTATTAATTGTAGTCCCAGTACGGAGGCGTCTCTGAAAACTAGTTTACTTAGAGTTACATGATATTGCAGTGCTGTTTTGGGACTGCAAATTTTGGTCAGAGGGTGATTAGAATCCCACAACAGAGGAACCGCTATCACCCACTTGTGTTATCTACCACATTGAAGAACAATAGATCTAGTGTGCACCCATATCTTAGTAAACCGAAGGCTGGATTACCAGTGTCGTATATAAACAATCACTGTGTATCTAAGCATTTATGACAAGGAGTTTAATGATGTCGTCTGTGAGGTTCTGGCTAGCTTTCTTGTCCTAATAAAAATTGTCCTATAGCTGTGTTGATAATAATTATATCTATCTAAGTTTCTGAATAACCCCCCCCCCCCATTCTATATGATACGCCACATTGTCATTTAAATAACTACTTTCTTTCTTTGTTTATTTCAAAGATGTTATTGAGTATTAGTACTTAAATTTGATCATTCAAACTTGACTGATAATATTTTAAAAGATAGTGTACATTACGATATAAGTTTGTTCAAATGGAAATTCATCTGTGTTACTAAACCATAGTATTGAATTTAACTTTTGTCCTAAACACAACTTTGAAAATTGTACTGGAAATTTTCGACTGCACACTTCAGACTTTGTTAACAGATTGACCCACTATTCAGTACATGTGACCTTGTAGACACGTGAGCCTAATAAGGGATCATTATGGTGCCTGGGAGTTCTAACGCCCTTCTTCTCTGTTTAAAGATAGTTTAAGTGCCTGGATGTAGATAGCTTCCTTCACTCCTTGTCCAAAGTGATATCAGTTTGCACCAAAAGATAGCTTACTTTAAATTAAAATCTGTGTTGTAATTTGCACCAAAAGATAGCCTACATTAAGTTATAAGTTTGTGTTGTAATTTGCACCAAAGATTGCTTACATTAAGTTATAAGTTTGTGTTATAAATTGCCCTACATTTCCTTGTAAATATATCCAATCTACAAATATGTCTAGAGCAACAAAATATGCCTTATCATTAAAGAAAGCATCAGTATACTATTATCAAAGTTTTCATTATTTATGACACATGTATACACAAACAGGCATTGTAGGAAAAAAACTGGACATTTAAACTCTTTCTGATGTAACATACAATCATCAATTCAAACAACGTCCACAAAATCACTTTGCCAATGGTATTTATCTAGCAATCATTTCAGTAGTGATGGGACAGACATATCTTTGCAGTTGTGCAATGACTCATCTTTCACAATGGATAATATATCTCAGAGCATCTTTCCACTGAATGGTTCTACAATTCAAACTGAATATATTCATAGACTGTGTCTCCATCCTACCGTTCAAACAAATCTCTCACTCATTGTTAAATGTCGATGTCGATTTCATACGAGGCTCGTCAAATAACAGTTTGATTACTTCGTATCCAGTCAGTGTGAAAATCTCAAACTGTCCATATAGTGTGAATCCGATCTTATCTCTTTTACACATGCACATGCTGTGTATATATAATATATTTTTTATCAATTTCACAATAGTCTCTCCGATGTGATTGTACGATTACTTGAGAATGCAAGTCAATCTGATAGCACAGCAGGGTACTAGATTAAGTCAAACTGAACAGATATCACGAAGAAAGTGTTCTTCTATTCAAATTTTGAAGGCATAATCTTTACCTCAATGAATGGATTTCGGAATCAAAAAAAAAAATTATTGTAGAAGGGGCAGACAACCATACCCTAGTTGAGTTATACAGGTACTAGGTTATAAGACACAAGCAGTTCAAAGTTTTTTCAGCATTGAGATTTTGATCTGTCTTGGTTGACGATCCTCATTAGAATGACAAATGCCATAGTTACAGCTCACCACACTTGCTCTCATACTGTAGCTTTACAGGATTTTCTTCATTCTTTTCCTTTTTTGATTGTGGGGTGAGGGGGGGGGGGGGGGGCAAGAAAGTGGCCAATATGTACACAGAAGGACTAAATACTTATAATTACTACAAACTCAGACTCCAAGCACCAATTACTTTGATTGTGATTTTACCATTTCCCTGTTTTAAATACATGTATCACCTTCATGTTACAAGAATTACACTTTCCATTTCTTGTTAAAGTAGAATGCACAGCAGGGATCAATTCGACAGAAAACAAAAATTCTTAAAATCCCTCCAAACTTTGCCACATGAAGGCTTGTTCGTGGTCTGTTTGAAGTATTATATAAGAAATTGGGGTTTCACCATCTGGTTTTCAGGGAAAATTGACAATCCTAACTTGTATACATTGAATTCTTTAAAATTCCTTTTTGATATCACTGATAGAGGGCCACTGTATTTCACATTTCACATCTCCAGAGACATAAGCAGATGGATTGGGAGATGCTCACACCTTTATCTTGGTCATATGGCATATATAGACTGAAATACTTGTATTGCGATGTGAGACATTTATATTTCTACAATAAGCTACACCACGTTTCCGGTACATTAGTTCTACTGAACAATTCTATCAAAACCTGTGATGATTTGATTCATATTGAGTCTCTCAAGAGACCACTACACAACTTGCTTCTTTACATGCTCCACTGACACGTGAAAATTTGGTACAGCGGAATTACTGAATTATATCAGAGCTGAAATGAGATTTTTATACTGGTATATAAAGTCAGAACTCATCACATCACAGAGTACATATTACAGTATACTAGCATAACCTACCTCATAGATGTAATGCTGTAACGATTTATATATGGCAAGTCAAAAATATTCAAATTTTCTTTTAATGTGAAATGCACTTTGGAAATAATTTGTTTACATTTTTACTGTTTATCCACTCCGTTTGCAGCTAAAATCAAGAGTAAAAAATTGGGGTCTGCATACAAACTTTTGAAATAGAAATCAAAATGTTATCAAGGTATAAACCATTTTAGAATCCAATATGGCAGTGAAATACTGTGTTAAACTCTATATAGGAAAACTAATATTGTTGATTTCCTTGAAAACAAGATGGTGGACACCAAATTTCTTTTATAATTTCAAAAGGACAAGAAGTAAGCTTTCATATAGAAAGTTTGGAGAGATTTTCAGAACTTTGACTTCAGTAAATTTCATCCATGAGGTGTACACTAAATTATTAAAAGATAGAAAACATTCCTGGTAATGTTTTCTTCAAAGAAAATATCATTAGACTGTAATGGAACATCCAATTTACAAAATTTAAACTTTTTGCTTCAATATTTCACATTAGGTCTTAGTCTCATTAATCTCAAAATAAATTTTATTTCATTAAAAAACAAAATTGCGAGGAAGCCATTATAAATATAATGATTACAAAAATTTGAGCATTTAATTCCTCACTTGGTAACTCAATTCCATATTCGTATCTCAAGACGCCATTAGAGTTAATAATTTATAATTTATTGGGACTTTTAAAGGTTCATGACAGTGTGTATTTGCATTCACATAAACACATACACATGAACACATGCATGCACAGACACACACACACAGATGCAGACATTAACACACATGCACATCCTCAATTCCACTTCCACACACACAGTATCTGATAGACAGATGACATCTCCTCCCCAGTGCCTGACAGACAGATGAGATCCCTCCTCCTCACACACACACACACACACACACATACACATACATACATACATACATACATACACACACACATACAATGTACATACATACATACATACATACATACATACACACACACACACACACACACATACATACATACATACATACATACATACATACATACATACATACACTGTACATACATACATACATACATACATACATACATACATACAGACAGACACACACACACAGTACTGAGAGACAGACACTCTGCATGCCAAGCTTATAACACTTACAGAACCTTTAAGTTCACTTATACCATAAACTTACCCATAGTGACACAGGGCTTGATTGGTTTACCCAGTTCAACTCATGAATAATTCATACAATACTTTCATAATAGATCAACAGCTCATGAATAATTCATGACACCTTCAATGCAGGTAATAAGAGTACAGTTTTCATTATGCTGAGTGTCATTACTTCACCACTCTGATTAAACACCAACTTGCACATTTATTTTCCAAATTACCACCAAACTTTGTCAAGCATTTGAACAACACTCAATAAATTGTATGAATGGTAGAACAAACATCTATATCTATAATTTGTTTGTTTATGTGTATGTTTACTATTTATTTCTCACAGTTCCATTCTCAATGACAAATACTATTATCAACATTATAATTAATAATCTCACTTTTTTGTACATTTACCAAGATGTTCAAATTCTATTTTTAACAGTACCGGTAACTTGTGTTATATATACCTTCTATACAGTACATCACACTTACCTCATGTTTGGGTCCTTCTGTTACATACGACATAATCACAAGATTTTCTCCAAGAGGGGCGATACCACACACATAGAAGTCGGTGGAAAACATGGAAACTGGTGAAAAATGCCAAAGAAAGGTAGTTTTAATGTAAAAAGAATATTACACAGAGTCATATAAAGTGTGGACTCTGGAATTGAAGTCCTTGATATGTCCTTTGCTGTAGTCTATAAGATATGCTGTGTTGGAGGGCTAGCAGGAGCACCCTCACTGGCCTGCCTCTTCACGATGATAGCTGCAGGGCATGGCCACCATGACACAAGTCACCGCACAGTCTATACCGTTCAAAATCAGAAAGACATCAAACTAAACTATTCTGAACTCACAAAGTCCGAGTAACTGTAACTTTACACTAGTTTTTGACATTTTTTTTTGCCTGTTGAAAATAACATCAGGAGCATAAACAGAATCACAAAAAATATGGCCACATCATCAGATCCACAAAATAGTTATTCAAAACAAAATGTGAACTCTCAAACTTTCATCAATACATTTTGTATACATTTCTGAGATTCATGAACTGAGTCACTGAGTCATTTATAAGATTACTCAGGTCTAAGCTTACCCTGTGGATAAGATCTAAACTGCTTGTGTTGCCAGATTAGGTAGATTATACTTGCAGGCACAAGAATAATATCTAAAATATTAGTGTTTTGGATATTTCTATCAGTAATTTCTTCTCATTAGAATACATTCATATTAACTCCTCTACTGGAAACGGATGCTCACTATCAAAGCTAAGCCGACAAAAAAACAAATCACACAACATCTGACAAATAAATGTTAATATGAACAAAAAATCTGTGAATGGACAAACAGTATTAAGTTTGCAAAAGTTCAATCAAGGAAGACCATTTTAAAGAAAGACCCAACTTTCTTACATTTTTGAAGAGTTGTGATGATATAAAGAGTTTCTTTCAAAAGCATTACATGTATATTGCTTTTTTGGGGGTATGTGAGCCCTAAGTAACAGAGGAACAAGCTGGTCAAACATTCATATATTTCTATACCCTGTATCATAATTTGTTTGTATTAGCTGCTGAATGACCTGTCTATTAGTTAGCGGTGAACTGACTACAAACTCATTTGTAAATAGCACATACAAAACTTCAACTGAAAATCTGTGGGTTGCTCCGAAAGTTTAATTATCAAATGAACATCATGTTTCATCGAGTACAACACCATGTCATGTAACTTATAACTAAGAATGAACATTACCCAGAAAACAGCATCATTTTCAGCTAGAGTGGCTTTGAACAGTCTCTTAGTACATAAGTCATGCTTAGAATAACAATAAATTATGGCAATAAATTATCTCATCGCTTCTTTGTTCTAAGTAATGAATACCATTAATGAGAAACGAAGTGACCACGATCTATCAATAATGAAATTATCTGCTTTCAGTGTCAGTTAAACAACTCTACATAAGTTGACCAATTCCTATCAATTCACAGATAAATGCCTCCCAGTCTATAAAAAACCATTAGACCGAGTCTATTAAGAAATCAGATTTCCAACTTATCAGCCAAGTCTAAAGAAAATTGTCATTCTCCTCAGTTGAGTTTTCATCTCACGGCAATAAAGTCCTTATCAACATCTTACAATGGTGTTTATTTCATATTAGACACAGGGCATAATACAGGGACACTCAGCGTAACCATATATCAGTTATCTTTAAATACATTAACTGCAACTGGGTCATTTTTTGCAACTGTTTTGTCAGATACAATGACTTACTCATCATATCATACACCCTGAACCGTAGTTCCACCCGCCTTGTGCCTACTGTACTGTGCTTTCTACCATTTGCTTTTGTATACTTTTGAAAGTACAGCCACAGAGAACATATTTGCATATCATTTGCATACAGGTATGCAAATAAGGTTTCCAATATTGCATTGTAGAGCAAATTCCACTAGCATGCGTGTTGACCACTGTGCAAGTAATCGACTGGTACATATGTGATCATATATATATAACTGGTATTATAAAGCAAATACCTACCTATCTCTACATAGCGACTGGGTAGATCCCTCACATCATGCTGAGCTCTCTCTTTTACTTTGCAAATCTAACAAGAGGAAGAATCAATGGGAGAATTTGTAAAATAAATGACTGACCACTCTTACGTGTATACTTTCATGTATATATATAGTGATGGTCTGAAATACATCTCAAAAGTCTCCAAAGTATTTATCAGCATTTGAGATGTTTTCCCTACCTTTGTTGTTTCATTGTTACATTTTTTATAATTTTCAAATCTCCATGCACCCATTCCGAGTCATTCATCCATCAATCAATCCATCCATTCATCTGCCCACCCACGCACCCATCAACTTTGTATTCTCAATCCTTGCTCTACTGGGGGGAGGAGGAGGAGGGAGTGGGTGTATTTCTTTGTATGCAAACAAGTTGAGCAAAACAGGATTAATAAGTCATGGTTTATGAATAGATAACACCAACCATCACTTTAACAAGTACTCAATGCACCACCTTCATCTACAATACAGCACTGCATCAGTCTCATGGCAAATAGTCACTCCAGGGTGGGGCTTCATAGTTCAACAAATGTCAACCATATTTTAAAGGACCTACCTTGATCCTATCTGCCCATCCTATCAGCAATGTTACATCATCTTTCCAGCATAAATGGCAGCGATAAATTTCAGGTCTTAACGACGTATCGTGGTCTCTAGCAATATATGTGATTCTTCTCTTTGAGCTGACATCATAGATTTTGACTCCCTGTCATATTGCAAAAAATGTATTACAAACTGGATGTTTAAAGTGGTAATAATAATACAGATGGGAATGGGTGTTTATTTTAGCATTAATAATTAACCAATTAAAGAAATTTACTTTTTCTACTTGAAAAAAATAATGTGAAAAAATGAAGTCTGTATTTTGTAACTCATTGAATTGCAAAAAAAACCTATAAAAAATGTGTAAACTGTTTGTTACCATAACTGCATTTAGAAGTGATTGTATATACATTTATTGATTTGTAAACAAACCAGGTAAACACAAACAACCACTACTGTGAGTCTAGTGTGTACGTGTGACTGTCACTTCCTCATCTATCAAACATCACCATGCATAAAAGGTAATACACAATGTGTTTACTCATGATTACTTGAGTGTATACTACACAGTTTATTTACATATCACTCCTTGGACTACCATTATAACAAAATGTCTGTCTGTCTGTCTGTCTGTCTGTCCATATGTATATGTATGTATGTATGTATGTATGTATGTATGTATGTATGTATGTATGTATGTATGTATGTATGTATGTATGTATGTATGAATGTATGAATGTATGCATGTATGGATGGATGTATGGATGTATGAATGTATGCATGTATGGATGGATGTATGGATGTATGTATGTATGTATGTATGTATGTATGTGTGTGTGTATGTATGCATGTATGTATGTATGTATGTATGTATGCATGTATGTATGTATGTATATGTGTATGTCAGTACATATATAATGTACATTATAATTCAGATGGACCAATTTGACCTTAAAAAGCAATTTTGCAACTGTCTATCAATGTCTCACATTCTTTAAAGTTTCTCTTTTCGTCATTTAAAATTCTTATTCCCTCTATAGTAACACTTCATTTAGCTTTCTAAGAAATTGAAAACATTATCGTTAAATTCCGAATATTGGTAAAGATTTGAAGTGATCCCCTAGGGCTTGACTAAACTGTCTGGCAATACAGGACAACTCAATTGTAATCACGATCCTTTCTATTCTCAACAAATCAAATTACAACACCGTCAAAGTGAATGCACGGTCGCACATACTAATGAAGCAACGTATATTGTATGTCTTAAATTATACAATTCAGGCCGTTCCTACAGATAGCATCAACATAGAATATTCCAACGGTTACCAATACATTTCATATCAAAATCTACGAAAAGATTTTTTTTTTTTAAATTCAAAACCTAAATGTCATAACTTTAATTTCCTTTCTTTTCGAAATGTCATCGTTGTAATTTCCTTTCCGTGTTTTAGATTCAGCTATTGTTTTTTTTTTAAAAATTGATTCACGCTCCCTGACTTTTTTTCTTTTCAACTGATTGGTATTTTAGTTTTTCCATCAACCAAGTTACACACGGCTGAAATGCTTCATATGGGCGGATGGTAAATTGGAATCTACCCCATATCTCCTCTTATCTGAGCTCACAAAACCCTCCAGGCGATAATGTTACAGTGCCACCCGACTGGAAACATGTTGCCATGCTGGCCATTCTACACAAATATTATGTTTCCAGCTGACAACATTTGCTTTCATTTTCTTGAGTTTTCTACAATGCTCTTGTTCAAACACTCGTTTGTTTTGATTTCTCTACTCCTAATTCTTGACTACTTTAAAACTTAATTTTCAATTTTTCTAAACATTATTACCTTAATTATAATTGTCATTGAAAACACAAAACTTTAGATACACTTTGTGTTTCAGATTATATTTCATTGTTTTCGTTATGGCTTATTATTAATAGGGCTAGTAAATTCGCTTAATTAAAATTCATGAAAAATTTGCAGTAAGTATTCAAGTGCACTTTCTGATTTCTGAGAAAAAAAAAGCTGTTTGAAAAAAAAAAGCACGATGATGACATTGTGACTTATAAGAAAACAGATACAACACAGATTGGATATGTTTACAGTCCCTACAGAATTTACAATAGATAATGAGAGAGAATTAAAACATGAAAAAGCTGTAACCTGGCCAAACAGATACAAACATTATACAAAACCTATAGGGATTCATTTGAATAACAGGGTTTCTGAAAACATGCACATTGAAATTGCCTTGAGTTGTTTCCTGAGAAATTTCCTCTCTCACTCTCTCTCTCTCTCTCTCTCTCTCTCTCTCTCTCTCTCTCTCTCTCTCTCTCTCTCTCTCTCTCTCTCTCTCTCTCTCTCTCTCTCTCTCTCTCTCTCTCTCTCTCTCTCTCTCTCTCTCTCTCTCTCTCTCTCTCTCTCTCTCTCTCTCTCTCTCTCACTGTCTCTCTTTCTCTCTCTCTCTCTCTCTCTCTCTCTCTCTCTCTCTCTCTCTCTCTCTCTCTCTCTCTCTAATTTACATGGTCTTCTTTACGTTCACGTTTGGCTTTTATCATGCTTTATCAGTAGTTTCTTTCATACATAACATTGGGTCTAAAATTACACATAAAATTTTCATCACCCTGCTCGCATCTATGTATGGTTGCCATGACAACTGCATCCTTACCAAGTCATTAGCCCAGGCAATAAAGTGAGATCTCCATTTGATGGTTCTGATTTGCCCTTCTCCCTGGTGTAAAATTGTTGTCTTCAATCGGTTCAGCCACCCTCTTTCACTGAGAACAAGCTGCAATAAAAATTCAAAAAGATTGTAATGAGCATGAAGGTGTTGTTTGCAAACTGACACACTGACGGTATCATGCAAGTGTTGAGCCGCACAACACAAAGAAAGAGTTCATAAACCCTTCAGTCGGTTACCCAACAATTCTATAATTGGAGACATATTGAAATATCCTTTTAAAAGGAATTAATTTTCTTCTCAAAACCATAAGATTATCCCATATTTCCCACCATTATCAATCTCTGAAGCGAATTCGCCAGCTGTTTTCTCTCTTTTTTAATTTCAAATTTCATAGCTCTATAACATTTGTTGACTTGTGACTAAAATTTTATCATTTTAGTCAACAATTACCAAATCCCCTTTACGCATTCAGGATTTTTTATGAATATAAGAAATAGTCATTTGACACTAAAATTTTTGTTACAACACTTTGGCAATGAAAACTTAAAGAGTCTTTTTTTTTTTTTTTTCAAATGTGAGTTTTTATGACACAAGCAACTACATTTTGTACAAGTATGCAAAAACAGACAGAAATACACATTCAAGCTGCACTAGCTGTGACTGGACTTTTATATTTTTTTTATCAGACAACCAACAGAAAATTCTGAATCACTAAAAATTGTGAACACACCAATAATTACACTGTCTATTTTATCCGTAAGTAGTACTGTAACAGGTTGAAAAAGATGGGGTATTTTAGGGCATGGTCTCAAAACTCAATTTGTCAGGATACCATATACAGTGTATGTGTAATTACACAAAAACACTGTCATGTGATTCATTTATTGTACTGATTTATACGATATTATGAGTAAGCCATTATATCTAACAAAAGACTTTCAAAAGTTTCCCAGTTGCAGCTAGCAGAGCAGTAACCGACATTTAATGACAAAGAAGTGTCTAATTCTCAAATGCACTTTAATATTGTCTGCATTCAATTATCAAATAATGTGTCATAGTTCTAAAGTGAGGAAATTGTAGATGATTTGTTGCTTTCTGTTCACTCCTCAACGGTCATTAGAGACAGAAAATTGATAGGCAGGTCAGAGTTATGTCCATTAACTTCAAGTTTCAGCTGTCTTTACCAAAACAGAACACTCTAAACTAATATATGTACACAGCGGCAGTTGAGTGGTAAGAGTGAACATGAAGTAACATCAGCCAGGTTTCACTACAGGTAAAGTAATACACAATACAGAGAGAAACTGGTCTGATAAACTACATGAACATTCAAATCAAAACTATTTTGACTTATTTAAAGCATATAATAAAAGGTGTAACCACCAAGGGTTTCTTTATGTGCACAAAGTCATTGTTGAATACAAATCACACATTATCATCTAAAATACAGCACAGACAAATTAGAATGCATTACAAAGGTCCAATTACAATCAAGTTTCACAACCACCATGTTTGTCATGTGACACCTATATTGACCAGTCATTGGTTTGTTTGCTTGTTCAACTTTCCTAATTACTGTAACAGTTATAGTTTTTTCATCTTTTTCAATTTTTTTCTTCTTTTTTTTTTTTTTTTTACACTTTTTAAACTATGAAAGAATTGCCATAAAATTAGTGGTCCACAATTATTTTTCATAATTTGACATGTAATTAATTAAAATCACATATTTTTGATGAAAAAAAACTTGAAGTGTTGTAAATGAGTTTTGAAATGTTTGCTGAAAATGTTTTGGCAGGAAAAGACTTGATGTGTAGTCTACCTGCACAAAAGGATAAAGTACAGCAGGTGGTACAGCTGACTGCTTCCAGTCAGGCAGTCCTTCAAAATCAATTATCCACGCAACTATTCAACATGATGCAGTTTATTATAACAGTGATGACTCAGAGATGATCTGTACATCTTGACAGCATATATATTACGACACTAAGTGACAGACTGTGGCTGTCAGCTGACTCACCATTTAGAGTGACACGAAGGTCAAGTTTAAGGAGTCCAGGGATTGCTATATACATATAGCAGGGCCTCAAGTGATAAGGTCGTGAAGTTTACAATGTAAATGAGTCACAGAACTGCAGGGACTGGATATTGATTTTGAACTTGTTTGGAGATGTTTAGGATGGTATAAACATGGGTTGATTCAGATATGGTACTTGAACTGGATCTCGGTTTTGAACGAAGGTTACAGAATTAACACATGCAGGTGCAATGCCTTACTTTGACGCCAAGTTCATGTTCACTCACTCAGAGGATGTTGAAGTACCATGACTGGTGAGTCATCACAGCTGGTGTAAGTTCAAAAAAGGTACTACCAGTATGGATGAGAAGGGGTATATTTTGTACTTTTTGTTGCCGTGCGTCATCTGTACTCTGTTGGCACTTAGTTACCCGGTACATTTTGCCAGAAATATTTTACTCTTTTAGTTTACCTAGGATTTGAATTTGAAAACTTATGCCAAAAATGTTGAAATTGAGTTTATGACATGATGAAAAACTAAAAAATACATTCAAACGAGTTGTATGAAAAATTTGACATTTAGTAACATCACATTACAGAACAGTAGTAGTGTAGTGAGATCCCAGGGAGTAGAATACACATTGACATAAAAACAAGCCGTTATATTATTCACAACAATACCCAATTTTAATAGTAAAAACAACACATGAAAGTTGGGTGGGTGAATGGGGTCTAAAGAAAGACAGAACTGAATTCTCTAAATGTCTATTTGACCACAGTCTTGAATATACATGAAATTTGTCATTATTCATGACTCTTACTTCTCAGTACATCAAAGTTTTACTTCTTTTACAGAAAAGAATTCTTGTTGTCTCTGTTAATAATTAAACAGCATGTAAGATATTTTAGAAGGAAATACTGCTGCTAGCTTAAAATATGATATGGAGAGATTTTCAAGACTAGATTTAATACAGGTATTATTATAAATTTTACAGTGAGGTGCTAGTAATTGCTGGTTAAGTTCCTAGGGCTATTAGGCAGAACATACAATACTGAAAATATTCCGTACCTAACAAAATGTGGTATAGACCAAATTGAAACTTAGGGAGGACGACCACACAAGCTCAATAAATAGACCAAAACCCTCTCACCCCCTAAACGAATATTCACAAGTGTGACACCGACTCATTCATAATATGATGTAAATCAAGATGAAAATTGTAGCAGTCACACTACTATGATCGATGCAATGTAAAAACATTGGAAATACACCACAATATAAACAGAAACCCAGTACTGTATATCACATGAACAGTAAACTCTAATCAACTTATCAACATTTCAATAGTACATACAGACCCTGTTATCACTGAAGTGTGAAAGTTTTCTAAATTTGGTTAGAAGGGCGAACATGAAGTTCAGCAATCGCATTGATGCCAGACCTCCTCCCGCCACTTAACAAAATATTTACTGAGCTTGTGTGACATAGTGCAAACATCCCTTAGGAAAGCCTAAAGATTGTCTTAACAGAAATGTTAGTGAGGTGTTTCGGTTGTTCAATTCAGAAGGTAATGTCAGCAAAGCAGACAACTAAATGCATTTACTGAAAAATGTTCAACATATCATATCAACAAAATTTTGGTTTAAACTATCAACTTAGGAAAGTCTCAGATATTAATAGTATATAATTTTTACAATGTTGTGTTTACATGTAATTGTTTGGCTATGAAGTCAACAAAGCAGAACATGTCATTTACTGAAAATATTTAAACAAAATGTGATCAAAATGTTCAACTCAGAGAAGTCTCAGCTTGTTTCGATAAATTTAAGTGAGGTAACACATATTAGCATTGGTTGTTACATTATGAAGGATATAAAATCAACAAAACAAAACATGCATTTGCTGAAAATATTTCGCATCAAACAAATTTTAGGCAAATTTATCAACTCAGGCAAGTGTCAGATTGTTGTGTACTAGTATAAGGGAATATGATCTCACTGAATTCTGTGATATTTATACAAATCTCTTGTCAAACCTGTACATGTAACAATAGCCTTGGGGTATATTTGCCAATGTCATAAGATGTGTACCCTCATTGTTACAGCCAGTTTACACACTCAGGGAATACAAACAGACGTCCTGCATATGTTCTAATGTCACATAGTGCAGTAGCATTTTACCCCATAGCTAGAAAGTCAAAATAGAACAAGAAAGTCATCTTATTCTCAGAATAATTCTCACTACCAGTAAACTACACGCAGTTCTGGAAAGTAATGTGAAAATGTCGAAAGATTCACAACGCAAATGAAATCTCTGACTATTGTTTTGTTGGCAGTCAACTGATCAATCATATTAAAAGAGTTAGTGTATTACGTCTGGTGTTTTTATTTTGTTTTACTTTCACTTTCAATAATTACAAAGCAAGTTAACAAAATCTATTGAATGAACATACTGTTTGAAGTCAACATTTTACGAAAATGTTGGGGATGATATGAAGTCATGTGGAGTATTATAATGATGGCTGAATGGTTAGGGTGGCCAGTTTGGAATCTGTACATTGCAGGTTTGTGCCTAGTCACTGCTGTTTGTTTCTGAATGGCTAAATGGATTGGATGCTCCCTAGGGAGTTGAGAAAGTATGTTGTGCAACTACATATCCATACCAGGGGCAATATTTTATAAAATGCTTTGAACAGTGTGGGGAAAGGGGCATATATAAACTAACATTATTATTATTATTATTATTATTATTATTAGCAGTAGTAGTTGTAGTATTATGAAAGCAATGTGAAAATAATTGAACTGAAAGAAAAACTCTCAATGTTGACAGCTTCCTATTACACAAGCTAAGTCAGCTTGTAATACAATGTAATAACAGCTATGCAATACATATGTGTTTGCTTTGAGTTTGACTGTACAGTGTACCAGTATGTACAGATTGTAAAGGGAAGTAATAACAACCTATATAAACAGAGAGAGAACAATCATCAATATTTCATTTTATAAATATATCACCCTGATTTATTCAAGTAATGTCAAGGGCAAGGTTTTGGTATCAAGTATTTACATCTACCTGACTTCTCCAAGCATTTACCCAGTTTCAGTGACACCAAAAGTATGACAAAAGGTATTCAGTTTTACTAGATTTTTCTATTCTCTCATGGGGTACCCAAATCTTTGCAAAAATACTGGCTATTTTTTTTTAGTGAAATCTTACATTCCATGTATCATACACAACTAAATCAAAGGATCAAATTAAAAAAGTTCTGTTGACTTTCGATCTTCACAAGTAAGTCTGAAATAATTGCTTTATACACATACAAAAATGTACCCCCTGTAACATGTATGTATGCATATATGAAGGTACGTATACTAGGCAGATGCATACTTCTGTATCAAGTATGCAGTGTTTCAGTCTACATTCCCTTCAGTAAGTCATTATACTATGTGAATTAAAACACTAATTCTGTTTGCCCTCCTTTCTTTTCCCAAAGTAATCACCTTAAAGTCATTAGCTATAACACACACTTCACTTTGATTATTTGCATCCCCATTAAGCTGTGTGTTTGCTAATGACATGAACATAAAAACCCCATACAATTGCTATCTTTAAAAACACTCTCTCTCTCTGCTTTTAGTGGAACTTGACAATCTTTTCAAGATGCTTTTAACCCATAAGTAGTGAGCTGACCTTTGACCCTTGGGGTAGATATAATACTCTGTGTAAACTGATGTTTTCTGCATATGCAGCTTTCATTATGGGTGTGACGATCATTGTTCAAGCTAAACAATTTGTTTAATTTGTATTAACCCATCTGAGGTCAAGCGCTGACTGCATTAGTGTGAAGGACACATTCTTCATCTAAATTTGCATGCTAATTCTTTCTCTTGTCAACAAATTGACTATTTTCATCACCTTGCTTCCTTTTGCTGGTATTTTTTGGACGTTTTTATTTACATTGTAAATCATTACAAAAACTGTATTCTCTGAGACTTACGAAACAGGTTGTTACTTTCTTTAAATTTGCTGCATTTTCAATAACTGTTTACAGCATATTGATGTAGAACAATAAAATATTTAATACTAATGACGTACCTATGCCAAGAATTAGTTACTGAAATGTTTGGCAGATGATGAAAATACTATAGTTTGATGGGGCAAGCAGTGGTAAATGTTAATCCTAAATACACATGTGTGTCTGTCTGTCGGTCTGTTTATCTGGCAAGTCTAGCCACTACACCTGTTTGTCTGTTCATCTGTGTGTGTGTGTGTGTGTGTGTGTGTGTGTGTGTGTGTGTGTGTATGTGTGTGTGTATGTGTGTGTGTGTGTGTGTGTGTGTGTGTGTGTGTGTGTGTGTGTGTGTGTGTGTGTGTGTGTGTGTGTGTGCGCGCGCGCCTGTGTCTGTCTGTCTGTCAGTCTGTCTGTCTCTGCTGGCCTTTTTGTTCATCCAACTGTCTTCAGGCTTGTGAAGTTTTATGCTGCACTTTGCCAAATCACTTGTAAAAATATGGCCACTGAGAAAGCCATAAGTACTAAACACAAATACTCTGGGTTACTTAAAGCTACATTGGCACTCACTTGCCATGGGGTTTAGGCATACATTACTCAATATACCTGGTACATACCTTGGTTCCTCCTGTTACATACTGTTTGCCACTATTTGGTCTTGAGAATTTGGGATCCAAGGCGACTGCCTAGAATTCAAGTAATAGAAAGAAGACAGTGACTGAAAGTATTGTTATGACAGCAAACTCTCTCAAAGACCTGAAGTGGTTTCAATTAGTGTGATGGACTTAGTCTATAATTTATATTCATTGGGCCTTGGAAACAACAATCTTACACAACTTTTACAGTTACCTTCTCCAGGACACTCAAAATGTAAATAATGGAAGATAGCCAATTCCTTGGAAAGAAATCAGTGAACCCCTTAGTTCCTTTCATCATATCCAAAGGATAAAAAACAAGCTTTCTCATGGCAAAGTTTGGAAAACTTTTATTTCCAGGGAAGGTGGTCCCAAAGGCACATTCTAAGTTTCTGTAAATCAATAGAATCTAAGGACACTTCAATGACTTACTACTCTGGAAACTGAGGTGCCGGTTTACTAAGATAGACACAAACAAAAACTGTTTTTGTGACATGTTGATATATTAGCTGTTGAAGGGATGTTGGTTAGTTGTACTGCAGGGTGGCACTTTTGACTTCCATGATCTTGCAGTGTACATTTTTGGGGACTTCAAGTACCTACATTGTACACTATCTTGGTTACAGGGTGATTAGATTCACACAACAGAAACACTACTATCAGTATCAAAAGAACAATGGTTTCAGTTTGTGTTTATTGTAGTAAACTGAAACCTCGATAAGGCCAAATAAAAAAAAGTTGGTTGGTTCCGGTTACCCGACCCCACCTAGTTTTTCATGCCGACCCTAAACTTTTTTTTTTACATATTCAAGAAAAAAATAAGAAAATCATGAAAATTGTGAAGTCTCGCAAGAAATAGTGGATGCGGAAACTGACACCAACTGAAAAAGACAGTTTTTCCAATCTGTAATGGCTGTACATATGATGAGAAGAAGCCAATAACACAGAGACCATATGGAAAACAACAGAAAAAACATAACTACCTGAACTAGACACTCACATAAAAAAAATTTATTTTTTTTTAAAATAAAAAATCTACCTACCCCACCTATTCTAAAATTGAATGTTATCGGAACTAGAGTAGTGTCTATAATGTACATAAACCCACCTTGACTGGATAATCCAATGCTTGTAGCTGGTTATCCTCTGTTTCATACAAACCATGGACAGCAACCTGGACACATATAGAACAGAGATAAAACAAGAAAACGTTAATAATCAGTATACCTCATCATTGTTTGGGCATTTAGGGTTCAAGAGCTGTGAAGCTCCTAACTTTGTTTACAACTGCTGACACCAGACCGTGGACAAATGGAACCTGTTACAAACAGGGAAAGTCAACAACTGAATTGGATTAATAACACTTGGCACAACATGTTTGAAGTACAGAGACTTGTATTGCATTCTATCATTTGATAAGAACAGTTTTATGGCCTCTTTACATAATAATTCATGTTCACAAACAAATTTCCCATTTCCCTGGCAATTCATGTACACATAAAGAGACCATAAAACTGTTCTTATCAAACCGTGGTGTGTAATACAAGTCTCGGCTGTTCCAACATGCTGAGCTAAGTGTTTTCAATCCAATTCATTTGTTTACTTTCCCTGTATGTAACAGGTTCCGTTTGTCTACGGTCTGATGTCGGCAGTTGTACTAACCATGATGCTCACTGCACAGCAGATCTATTCTGATCCACTGAGATTTGCCATTTCCATAGCTGTATTTTAGAAAGGGAAGCTAGGCAGAGAAGACTTTTCTGGTTTCCCTAATCATAAGAAATGAAGCTAAACTGACATTCACCTCATACTTTGTTCACTGTAATGAAACCATACATCTGAACCCATATAATACCACAGAATCAATTTCCGAATACATATAAGAAACAGGATACAACTATAAACAAGATTTCAACTTAGATCCTATACACTATGCTTTTACCCAACCTCTCTAGAGATGTTACCATGGTTTTAGAACCGAAGTGTAAATTTTAATCAGACTTCTCCCTCCTTTGCTATATGTGTTTTAAAACCTTACCAAAAGCAATAAATGTAAGTTGTGAGTCATTTTTATGAGTCTTTAAGTCCTTCTCTTTAATAGTATTCTAAAACCACAGAACAGTAGGACACTATGTAAATTTTACAAAATTTCCCTCTCCTTGTTATCAAGGTTTTGGAAACAAGCAAAGGCACTGAATACATAGTGGTCATTTTTTCCGATTTTTTCACCTTTCTTTGTTTACAGTATTCCTAAACAATATAGGAAACTCATAAATGATTATTTTTCTTCAAATTTCCTACACTCTGTTACCAGCAGGGTTCTGAAACTACATAAAAAATGGTAGACTAGTATTAAACTTGAGATGCTAATAGCTGGCCACATAGTGTATGCTGAACGTATTCTATGAATCAAATACATGTACATGTACAAATACATATAGTGTTACTTGCATTGTTAAATCAGTTATCAGCCCATCTTTTGACATGATGCACATGCATTGTATGTCATCTTATGTTATCGTCCTATTCACTTAAGTGGTCATTTTCAGTAACCTAAATTTGTAGCATACACGCAAATAGACCAAATTTGGCATGCAACACAATAAAGTGCAGGTATGTGACTGAAAAAAACATTAAATAGTAACACACAGAGTACTGTAAAACTAACACCATATACCAGCACATTATTTCTTTTGATACACTGTGGTGTCATTGCGCCACTTTCATTTTTTCTCCTTCCATTTCTCTCTTACCCATAAAATGTATCTATTTTTAGCAGAAGTCATGATAACAGACATGTATGGTATATTCACAGCTATAAATCTATCCCTTTAACATATGACAGTCTCTCACATTACTGGCCATTTCACTACATTTGAAACAAAATCAAACGGCAATGCAAACACTTGCCTACTTACAATCATCAGTCATCATCTTTATAGTGGCTTTGAATAAAGTTTGCTAGTAATAAATCGTTGAACATTTCCCTGTGTAATCCATAATAAAAATGCAGTTTTCAGTATAACATTAAATATATGATGTAAAGATATGCATAAATTTTGGGGTATAACATCGATTTGAAATCTGCTACATGAATATTAACAACAGGTTAAAGATTTCGATACATGGATGTAGGTGGAAAATGAATATTTATCAAATACACCCAATATAGGCTGAATGACTTACTCATTATTTATTATTTATGCTGTTGTACTGCTGAAGCCTGCATGGTCAACAACTGATAAAAGCCCTCAGATTGTTAATAGCTGGGGGGAGGGGAGTGGGCGCTACTCATCTTATTTGACTTTACATATATGTGCCCTCCTTTGAGGTGCATGTTCAAGCCCTTTGGTCTAAAATGGGGTGTTTTTTCGAGTTATGGAGTCTAAAATGTGGTCCATTCTCCTTTATCAATCATAACTGCTATTAACTGCTCCAAAATGTTGCCTCGTAAGGGCAATGTATTTTGGTCTAAAATTTGATGTTTTTACAACCTGTAAAGGTCTAAAATGGAGTATTAGTTTTGGTCCAAATGGGTGTAAAATGGGGCCTGGGTTTCCAGCAGGAAAAGCCTGCATTGCACGGTAGAGTCAAACTGAACGACACTCTTCTTACTTACAGCATGGTAAATTTAATCAAACCCAGCCAACACCTGGCGGGTTTGAACCCAGGCTGCAATAATTTTGACAGACGAAACAAAAACTAGCGTCATATCATGGCTGTACACTGTTTGTGTGGAATATGCCTCACAAGTTAAGGGTTTCTCTTCACTGCAAGAGACAGTCACAAGCAGCAATTATATACTGTATATTCTATTAGTCGATTCAGCACAGCTTAGTTTCTTCTGCTGTAATTCAGCTAATAAGAAAGAGTGAACTATTTCTGGTAAAATCTTTAATGTATTTTCCAACTGGCAAATATTAACAAAATAATGGCAAAACTTTATATAGCTACAGGCTGTTTTTTAAAAACTGTTGTCTGAAAAAAAGACTTAACAAAGACATTATTTCAATTTGATCATTAATATTGTACAACACTCTGTATCTAAGAGTACGGTTCATTTGACAGTTCTGTTATTAATTAATAAATTATCATATATCATTTAAATATTTATTAAATATTCAAAATATAAAGTCATTGAAATTCCTTAACCCAGGTGGTACACAGTTTTTTAAATGAAATTTTTAATCAAAAATAAATTATTCAAGATTACTGAAAATGAATTATTAAGTGATAATTAACATCATTTTTTCTATTCTGTGGTTAATAATTATGAATCATATGTTTACTTCAACTGTCATTTTAGAATCCAACATGGCTGTTGAATGTCATTTTAGAATCCAACATGGCTGTTCAATGTCATTTTAGAATCCAACATGGCCATCGAATGTAAATTTAGAATCCAACATGGCTGTTGAATGTCATTTTAGAATCCAACATGGCTGTTGAATGTCATTTTAGAATCCAACATGGCTGTTGAATGTCATTTTAGAATCCAACATGGCTGTTGAATGTCATTTTAGAATCCAACATGGCTGTTGAATGTCATTTTAGAATCCAACATGGCTGTTGAATGTCATTTTAGAATCCAACATGGCTGTTGAATATCAGTTTAGAATCCAATATGGCCATTGAATATCAGTTTAGAATCCAATATGGCCATTGAATATCAATTTAGAATCCAATATGGCCATTGAATATCAGTTTAGAATCCAATATGGCCATTAGATATCAATTTAGAATCCAATATGGCCATTGAATATCAGTTTAGAATCCAATATGGCCATTAGATATCAATTTAGAATCTAATATGGCCATTAGATATCAATTTAGAATCTAATATGGCCATTGAATATCAGTTTAGAATCTAATATGGCCATTAGATATCAATTTAGAATCTAATATGGCCATTGAATATCAATTTAGAATCCAATATGGCCATTAGATATCAATTTAGAATCCAATATGGCCATTGAATATCAATTTAGAATCCAATATGGCCATTAGATATCAATTTAGAATCCAATATGGCCATTAGATATCAATTTAGAATCTAATATGGCCATTGAATATCAGTTTAGAATCCAATATGGCCATTGAATGTCATTTTAGAATCCAATATGGCCACTGAATATGATTTTAGAATCCAATACATGTATGGTAGTCAAATATAATTTTAGAATCCAATATGGCTGGTAAAGACGTAACTCTACGTACATGTATACAAGTGTCAATAATATTATGCAAATTAACGTTTATTCTGATGATTAGTATTGTGTACACCTGTACCTACATGTGTCAATATGCAAATTAACATTTATCCTGATATTTGATAATGTGTACTCTATTATTCCACGCTACCTCAATTTCTAGTCGGTATACCTGGTGATGGGTAAGCATAAAATTACGACCATAGTCTGAGTTCTTGAGGCAATCATAAATAGTGAGAGACAGTGACATGGTCTACTCACTATTTCAGTCCATGGAGTTGCAATTATCTTACAAAATATCACCTTTCCAGTGACCCAGTGACTATAGTTCTAGGTAATGTCCCTACTGACCTGATTATTACTCAAATCCTAGCTAAATCTCTGACTTTACGTTACTCCTGCTGGCAATTTTTACAGGGACTCCTAATACTAATATCACAATGCTTACAGCACAATTTGATTTTTGTTACTATGAACACAAGTTCTTAGAAAACTGAAGATTAAAGACACACACTATTAGTTTTATATTGTAGACTTGATGGTCAGCTGATTTCTCCTTTCAAAAAGATGCAGGAATGAATAAAATCATGAAGTGTACTTTCAAAAATAAAGTATGTACTCCCATTATGATATTAGTAATTCTACTGATGTTGTATAATTTTATCTGGTGCACATGCTTTCTCAACAATCCTCTCTAAGCGCTGCAAAATTGTTATGCCTGACACAATGGTTACAATATGGTACAGACAGATGTCTTTGCTATCCTATAACACTATTGTTGAATATGATGGTATTTATTTGAAATTCAACCAGCATTGTATCACTTACATTATGGCAAACAAAAACAATGAAAATTACAAATAAATTAATTTATATGAAGTTATAACTAAAATGTAATTTTACAACACAACAAAACACAACACAACACAACACTACACAACACAACACAACACAACATAACGCAAGTACAACATGCGTGGCTGTTATAGTGCACACACATGTACTGCTATGAACATATAGACACCCTTGAAAGCCATAAAAAACAAAGTATGATACACAGCCATATGTATATGCACTAATACAAGCATAGATATACCCAAGAAATCTGAAGTGTATATATACATGCACTGATACAAGCATTTCCTCAAAATCCAAAGTGCACACTGCATGGTATACCAGCATAGATTTCCCTGAAATCTAAAGTACAATTTATGCACAACTATACGTATATGTATTGATACACGCCTAGATTATATTCCTCTGGAATCCACAGTGCAATTAATTGACACATGGCTCTATGTATATCTGTTTAATTACTCTGGTGATAATCTTGTCTGTGCTGCATGTCCCCAGTCAAGTGTACACAAGTCCATATGGTAGTAATGGGATAAATACTCATTAGTGTCACACAGGGCATTTAAGGAAAAGGTCATAGTACCTAATAGCTGTTTAATGCTGCACTCCAACAATTTACTCATATGATTTATGCATTCTAGTACTGAGTAGACATATCAGGAATTGGAAATAAATACGATAAAAATAGTAGACTGACACAAACACATGCTACAATTATGGTTTCTCCACTATGACTTCCAATCTGATAAGGGTGATCCTAGTTGTTTCTATGATTCTCATGACCTGACCAACTCTGCATTTGTTTAATCAACTAAAATAATTACTCTAAATCCATGCCCTCTATGGCTGGATTTAAGAATATTGCAACATCACTGATGGTAACATGGTGACCCCACAAAGGCGAATCTGGGTGAAAATTAGTATTCACTGCTGAAAAGTGGGACCTAAAAAATAAAATAAGTGGGTCATGGTTTCCATCAGACTTAAATCCTCATTTCGAAGTCATTCAAAATGATAAAAGTACAATTATGAAGTGAAAGTATCACACACATGTATACATATATTTACTTTTTGTGTACGTTATTTTTAATCGACCAACCAATCCATCCTTTTAGGTTCATCATTCATGTCATGATAAGAAACAAAGGGCTGCCCTAAAGCAATCTTTTAAGCCTCATCTTGGATAACTGTTCTATACTCTGTTTACAGAGCAAAGAGACTTTCTGCAAGATAAGACATTTCTCTACAAGTAATGAAACTTGAACAAATATTTGAAATGAGGCCACAACAATGAGATCTAGATCACTAAGTAAATTAGGCTGGAGATGAATTTTTTGTTCTTTTGAATCACAACGACATATTTTCAATTTTGAGCGATGTTTGATGTTGTGCTCTTCAAAGGAAATTTGGAAAAAGTGTATGTGCACAATTTTTTGACTGCCACAGTACAATTTGTGTATTTTGGAGGTAAGAGGCTAGGTACCATTGTGAATTTCTCTTCTTTGCATCATACCTTGCTACCCAAAGAGATATTTAATGATATTTTGACACTGTTGTGCCATGCTTTTAAAAAAAGTGAACAATAGGGAACTTGCAAACTCGCCATGTTGAATGTTGCATCATGGGAAATGTGATAATAAATAATAATCAATTAGTATTGTAAACAATATTGTTACATTGTTTATAACCATGAATGATCAATTCAAATTTATCCTGACCAGTGTGGGAGGTTTATTTCATTGGTAGCTCCGATAAGATATTACGATAACCACAGATGATCCCATAGTCCTTTGCATCTGAGTATGCTCAGTCTGGATCACAAGTTCCCTATTGTTGCATATGAAGATCACAAACCCTTCATTTTACACATGAAAGTTTCACTAACTTACCCTTCCATCGTCTGAACAACTTGCAATATAGTCTCCATTGTCATCCAAACTGATCTGATTGACAGTGGTGGTATGCTGTGTGACAAAGAAAACAAATAGGGGAGTCAGTTTTTTACAGAAGGATATTCATTTATCTACGAGGTAGAAGTATAAATCTGTGTCAAAATGTTGCTGTAGGAGTGATGATATTTCCGGTATTTGGTAAAAATTGGAGTTGTGATCTTTATCAGAGAGTGAAAGGGTTGAACATTAATCAAATTTCAAAGGGAAGGAATCATATCGTAGTCATCCTTCTCTCTACATGAATATATAACAGCTGTACCTGAAATTGAGCAAAGCATACTTTCCTTTCCTGAACTATTAAAATCTGCAAAAACAAAAGGTGCATACACAGAGAGAGAGAGAGACACACATGTGTGCACATGCATGCACACACACATACATACATACACACATACACACACAGACACACATATACATGCACACACACATACACACATACACACACACACACACACACACACACACACACATACATGCACACATATAAACACACACTGATTGTAGAATTTTGGACTGACGATCATACTATACTCATTAGTGTTCTGTGCACGCCAGCTATGAAAACAGCTCTACACAAATTTAACGACGGTATTACCTGAAGTCAGTAAAATGAGAGTTTGTCTTCTATGGATTTAACACACTGACATCCAAGAATACCAACAAACATACAGTCTTAACTTATCAACGTCAGGGAGTGTAAAATGAGTTTTATTTTTAATGCACAATTGGAAATCACTAAATTTGACAAAACTGATGGTATATCCATGGAAAGATCATTTACAGTTTTTACTATTTACAGCTTAGATTGACAAGTCGTCATTCTTTGTTATTTCACTAAACTCAATTTCCAACAAAACATCAAAATGTCACATTCAATCAGCCCATTGTATCAAACTTTATGGTGAACACATTGGGGAACAGAAGTAATTCTAATGAAATAACTGCACATATAAATCTGTGTTTTCTAATTGTTAGCATTACCACTCGATACTAACTATTGATTTCACCAAGCTACTCACTGAAGAGACTTAAGGCAGGATTATTTTTATTTTAAGATCACATCTCTGTTTATTCTTTGAATGGCTATCAAAGATGTCTTGTACTATAAAAGGTGTGTTGCTGATTCTCTATTGAACAAACACAGATATCAAAAGATATCCAACGTTTCCTGATGACAATTTGGGTTCTAGTTAGTCTAGTATCATAAGTATACCCTCAAAATAGTCTCTAAAGAGTTAAACACACAATTTCACAGACCAATCAGAAGGTATACAAATTTGATACACTTGATTCACAGACCAATCACACAGAAGGTGATTTTACCAATACACTTTGGCCCACAGACCAATCAGATGGACGGTGATTTTACCAATTTCATAAACTTTGTCTCGTAGAAGATGAAACACCAACTTGGCACAATTTGGTTAGCAGACCAATCAGAGGGTGACATCTCAAGTTGTCAAGCGAGATTGATAACACTAAGGTAGCTTTACTCTGTTCTTTGGGAATCTTTATAAGTAATCCTATAAGAATCCTTTACTATACAATATTCATTATACAATGCTTTCACTATGTCATCTCAGAAGCTTTGAACATTCCCAAATGAATCTTTGACAACTCCGCAAGGAATTGTGTACTTTTCCTCCCGGAATCCAATCACAATCCTTTCATATTCCATGGAAATATGTTTCTATGTAATCCAATAGAATTTTTTCCATCTTTCTTTATGAATTCTCTGCTAACCCTTATTTTTCATTTGATGGACGTGACTACTGTCTTGAATTCTTTTACAATTTCTCTGAACATCGTTTAAGAATTCTTCATTAATAAATGATCTGATGCTGTATTGATTTATGATATATATATATAAGAAATGTTCAGCAAATCGCTACTATAGAACTATGCAATCAGCTATTCTAATAATGCCAGAAGACAATTGTAATGTTATAGAAGACATGCATCGATATTAACATTATACTGGAATGTGGTTTTATTTAAGTATTTTCACTTTGAGTAAAAAGCTGATAAACTCATCTTGTGCCACTTTAACCAAGGAATCAAATGATAATTGCTATGATGCACCTAGGGAGTAAAATTCTATTTCAGGTAACGAGAATAAAATATGAAGAATTTAAGTGGAAAATATTGATATGACAGAACACATTTTTTCCCCACTAATTCTTCTTTTGGTAGAGGCAATGGCATCCAATGACAGGTAGGTTTCACAGAATGATAACCATTCTTGGGCGTATTATTGGACTGACTTTGAAAATTAACAATTTTGCATGGCCTAAACGTTTCCAGTATAAACATTCTATGGTGATAAACTTTGCATTGCAGACACAAACGTTCTTATCAACATCCCTCAGGATTAGTATTTTCATCAACTTTATATGACGTATTTTCTAGTTTGGACGCTTAAAGCAAAAAACTACTGTGGAAACTGAGCTCTCGGCTTACTGAGATAGACACAAACTAAAACTGTTGTTGTCTGATATGGCAGATTGCACGAGTGTGTGATAGCTGTGGTTGAGAGATCACCCTATGATCAAAATAGTTTAAACACTGTTTGTTGATCATGGAAGTTGTCAGAAATAGTTCATATCACATTATCGGTATGTTGCAACAATAATTTTAGTTTAATTGTGTCAATCTTTCATAGTTCGGTTTCCACGGTGATGTTTTAGGGAATACTTACACATGCAAATTCCTTGCCAGAAATATTGTTACCTTGATGGTCGATTACATGAACCAGTCCCCAATGAGTTCCAATGGCTAAAAACTACAAACAGAACAAACAAAACAAAAAAACCAGCAAATTTAGGAACAAAAATAATCAAGTAAACACTTAAGAATAAAGCAGCCATGTACATATGTTGTAACAAACACGAACAATAGAAATTTTTGCGATAGTGACAGATATCTGCAACTAAACTTAAAATCATAACTGAACAAGGCATGCCTTATATGAATCATATGGAATGCTGCTATACAATATATTATTCCCAAATACTTTCTTCCATTCAGCCATGAAAAGTATGAGTGACCTAAGGGGCCTTGTCACTACCAGTACCAGTGAAAGATGAGTAGTGACAAAACCTTGAGGTCATGAGTATCTTTTGACAGAATGAGGAAATATATTGGAAAATCATTCTTCTACATGGTGCAAGCATAATTTATGAAAATTTGGGAAAGAGAATGTTGATGTTGATTTTGAGGACCACAGAACCATTAGTGTAGATGTATGATTATCAAGATGTTGAATGGCCGGGGTATAAATCTCATGTTTTTGTTCAAATGCATTCAACTTTAATAGCTTGTATGAAATGCGAAACACAGACCTTTCAGTTTTGTAATGTTCGTACATGTATCAAAAGGGAACTTGCAAACCCGCCATGTTGAATGTTGCACCATGGGAAATGTGATAATAAATACTAATGAATTGGTATTGTAAACAATACTGTTACATTGTTTGCAACCACGAATGATCAATTCATAGTAATACCCTGACCATTGTGGGAGGTTTTTTTATTGGTAGCTCCAGATTAGGTATTATGATAACCACAGCTAATCCCATAGTCCTTTGCATCTGAGCATGCTCAGTCTGGATTGCAAGTTCCCTATTCCATCAAATTATTAATTTCTGTTTGTTTAGCTGAAGGGAGAATTTGTGACACGAATGACCTTGACTCTGCACCTTTGTGACACAAATGACCTTGACTGCACTTTTGTGACACAATTACTTTTCATATCAATATGTCGAAAAACATTGAAAATTAACATAATTAAACCTTGTGCAATATGCATATATTATGAAATTTCAAGAACAACAAAATTAATGTTATAGTAAACTAAGATGTGGCGTGATAAGAAAGAGAACCCTTTCTTTTCATTTGATGAATACTTTTAATGTCATCCTCAAGAAAACTGGCTTGTTTAAGAAATTGTTCTTAAAGGAAAGGAAAGAAAAATAACACACTCTAGATTGATTTTCTTTTGAAAGTGCATTAAGAAAATACACCTGCTCATATCAAGATCTTCACAAAGGAAAAAAAACTGCATCAGTATCAATTCTAGTCACATAGCAAGCTAACTGACACTCAGTGCCATCGGCTACAGACATTGATTACAATTGTGGAAATAGACAGGACAGCAATTGTGATGATAAAGAACATGAAGGCTGCATTAAATAAATAATGTGATGGAACTAAATGCTCTTACTATAATGGACTACATATATGGTGTTGACCCCCTAGTATGATGCATTCAGAGCTAGGTTGACCCCCTAGGATAGCATAAATAGGTCAAGATGATGTTATCATGCCATTGTAATGGGCAAGATGGGTGTCTTTGTGTGTATAAATTGACAGTGTACATGAGGACAGCATGGCAAAGGATGATGTAGATCCACTTTGAATATTGTTGCAAGTTTGAGTGACAAGTCAGTGACAAACAATAAGTACATTTACTATGGACTTTGTCATTTTTATGAGGACTGAGGACAGATATAGTTTTAATGCTGAACTGCTTGACTGTGTTATAATCACTCTAGTTCAACTGGTCCAACAATATTTTTGGTCGTATTTTCATTAATCTGACCTGAACTGATTCATTGCTACATTTTCAATTTTTTACCAAAAATATGAAATCTATCTCTGAACAATAATGCCTTGAAATGGTTCATATGTCAATGCAGGCATACATACTTTAACATAGAAATAGTTTACTCCAACAGTATATTTTAGGTAAACAAATACTAAATAGATTTTTAAAGCTAAATATAAAGAAACCGTCAAATAGATGTTCACACAGATCATTTTCACAGGCTAAGATTTTTAAAATAACCTATTTTGTCAGAGGACATTTTGTTTGAGGACTTAATTTATTATTCTTTTCCCTATCACATCAGCACTTATACATATTAAAGATTTTAATGGTCTCCATTTTCTTGATATAATTGAAAGTGACACAAGAAAGTCTGTAAACTGTCACTGTGAAATATTAATATGATATTCCAAAGCTCCTTATTAGAGGTTATTCCCTAGACACCATTATTTTCAAGCTTTCAAGGACAAGACCCCTTTATACATCAATGACTTTACATTTCAAGTTTGTTCAGCTTAGTACCAACTTACAAGAGTGTGATAACTTCTGCAAATTTTTTCAACTAGAACATATGGTGGCTGCACTTTTACAAACTATGCTTGGCAACTTTCCATGGACACAAGACAACTTACAAGTTATCTGGACATTTTCAAGATCAAGTTGATGAGATATCTATTCAAGGAAGCATTCTTAGTGTTGTTGGCATTTCAGCAAAACTAAACATATCAAAGTGTTGGTATTTGGTGCTGTAGACAGTCTTTTGACTAATCAATCTTGATTGATTAATTGATCAACTGATTGATTGATTGATTGATTGATTGACTGATTGATTGACTCTTAATAAGTCATGCATTTCCATGAACACCACCACCTGTGACTTACTAAGAGTCGACTAGGTTAAACAAACTAGTCAAGTTGGGTTGTGGCTGGCTCAGCAGTTAGCTTATACACCTCTGACCTCTCTGCAGTCTGGTTTCAACTTGACCAATGCCAGTTGGGTTTGATTAAGAAATTAACCAGATATGCTTAGAGTGATTGTCAGTTTCACGCTTACAAACAATGCAGTTTTTTGTCCCTAGGTACTAAATGATTATCCTTCTGCTTTACATGTAACACTAGGATGCTGCTCAGTAATGACCATATCACCAACTTCTGAATTTTGGACTTTAGAGTATGATTATATTATACAACACTGACCTTACTATGCACTGCAAGACAACTCACAGCATCTTTACTTCTATCAAGGATATTCTGTAAATCATTTCCAATTCGTTCATATTTTAACTTTGGTTCCTCCACATCAGATTCTTCTGATGATGATTCTTCCTCATCCTCATCACCATCTTCTTCATCATCATCATCATCATCATCATCTTCCTCTACTTCTTCTTCTTCTTCTTCTTCTTCATTTTTCACTTCTTCCACCTTTAAGCAATTTTTAACATTGGAAAAAGTTGAATGTTACATACAAAATCTACAGACAAAACTTGTACTTGCGACGTTAACCAATATGTTCAACTTCTCACAGTCAAAGTTCAAGCTATGTAAACGAAAGTGATCTTAAACTATGGCAAAAAAAATGAATTTTAAAACATACAAACTACAGAAAAACTCATAATGGTTAATCAAAATAGTTCAATTTATAAGTGAAGAATGAAGCTCACAAACTTTAGTCAGCAAATTTGTGCTGATAGAGGCACCATTACCAATATGTTCAACTCTAAAGAGCAACCCAGTTACTACTGTGTAGATTGCAAGAAAAGTAATGAAATAACCATGAGTAGAAATAGACCATCCTCATTAGATATGAACAATTTGTGTTCCAATTTCAAGCATGCATGCAATAAGGTACAGGTACTAGAATAGATACATGTAGATAGCTTGAAAACTTTCTGAGTAGATCTGTCAGAAAATGATGTGATAACAAAAATTTATAAATTAAAACAATATTTCAAAAGTGACATAAGATAAGTCCAATACTGACATAAGGATGGGATGGAAATCTCCTCAAAGTGAGGAGGGTACATAATCATGATCCCAATCTAAAGATGCAAAAGACAATATTGGGGTGTAATGTTTTTAGTGACTTATGAGTAAACATTTATTATTTGCAGAAAGTGTATATACTTTTTTGTACTTGTGATTTTCATTATTGGGATTCACAAAACAAATTAAAGAGAGAATTTCGTAAAATTGCATATAGATGAAGAGACTGTGCTTTTTCTCAGGGGTAATATCCTGGATGTTCCTATCTCAAACAATAGCAAGATAGCATGGGCATATAGAGCCATGTAATATTAAATAGGTATTGTTAGAGCCTATCAGATTTCCACTCAATTATAATGGTATCAAATGTATTAGTAGATGTGCTATGTTTAGAGCCCTAATACCTGTAAATTTTTGCTGTTTTTGTTACTTACTTATTGTAAGTTTTGTATATGAATGATTTCCTGGAACTGAATTTTATCAACATAATTATTACAATTCTAACAATGATCTCAAATTTACAATTTCTTGAGAAAAGTGAAAATTTGGTTTGGGCTCTCTATTGTACTGTACACACATAGAGCACATGACAATTAACATATCAATCCTGATATACAGAGCCCCATTGAGGACAAGTAAACAAATATGTAATTCAGGTGTTTTAAAGTACTGAACTTTTTTCAGAGAAGGATTTTTTGTGTGTGTCACTTTGAATGAGTCAAAATGGGAACAAGAATTGTGGAAAACAAACGTTTCAGCTATTGAGCTTAAAATACAGTGTTTTTGCTAAGAATATGGTAAACTAGCATAGTTTTCCATACAATGATGATTGTACCATGGTTGTACTAACCACCCTTAACAAAAACACTTTTTGATGGGTTTTCAAATGAAATGTACGTACATTTATTTTTACCTGTACAACATTTAAAAAACTAGATAGATCGTTAAACCTAAGATAATTGTATTGTATTCTGCATTACTATGATTATGAACAACAGCTATGTACAAAAACAAGTTTACCAAACTCATTATTTAACATAATAACAATCATACTGAAATCATATTAATCAAATTATCAAAACCCTAAGCAATAACTATTACACATTTATGCTATTTCTTTTACCATTTTTTTTTCTGTTAGGTTGGTTTGATTAATTTCGTTCATTTTTATCATGTTATCAATTCACCAAACATTTTCATCCATAAATCTCGTTTTTGGTCTCATTAATAAGTCTTTGGTCAAACTCAGGTATCTCGAACAAAAACAAAGTAAAACAAAGTTTTAAATTCAAACACCTTTTCTATTCTTATCTCACACCATCTTCATTTATTTGCGAAGAGGCTGAGATCCAGTTGCTTAAAATTACCTGCAGTATACCCTTTTCTGCTATTGAAGGCGGCGGGCGGGGGTGGGTGTGGGGTTTAATACGAAATTTAGCGGCTGTCCCTCTCGGCCGGGGTCCCCATTCACATTTCTTATGAAGTTGTGACGTACACGAGATGATGAGGGGGAGGGACAGCCATACATCACACCGCAGCCGTGGGGATTTTAGTGCAGAGGCTGCGAATCGAACCTAAATTAGAGAGATACTTCACTATCAACCTTCAAATATCAATAAAATTACAGTTTGAACGGAGGGTTGCACATTTCTCATCACGACACATCTCACCTTCTCTTCCGGGGTGTCTTGATCAGCCATCTTGCCTGACGTCATGGGGTACAGTTTAATATTTAAATTTATGCAGGGAATAAATTAATATAGGGCGAACCACAATGGGATATTCCTCCGCTCCAAACAAATATTTAGACATATTGATGAATTCAAACTTAAATATTGTAATCAAACGTAAATTATTATTTTGATATTACAAAGGTTAAAACTGTAAATCATCGGTTGTTATTACATCCTTAAAGATCTTTTATGTCTCGATGAACATCAACAAATCAATACACCGTGTGAACAGCCCACTGTTGTATATTTTAAGCTTATTTGCATACTGTATGTCTGCTCCCTTCAGCTGTCTGATTGTTACACTATAACGTCTGCATTCTTTCGAAAAATTCTCGGTAAGTAAGCAATATTCGAAAAATATGGGACATTTTTTTGAAATTTTGTTTTCCTAGTATGACCAGCATTAATTTGTGAAATAATGAGATTTATTATTAGCATAATTTATTAAAAACCGCACGTGTGTTATTGTGATTGTTATTATGTGGCCTATGGCATGTAACAGATAGAGCATTTTTCACCGTTTTGCTCGCCAGGCCTCACCTAAATATCCGTAGTTTGAGTGAACTGACACGTACGGGCTGCACAATCAACTTAGTGGTAAGCTTATATTTTAAATTTTGTATTTTATATTATAATATTTATGCAAATTATCATAATTTATAAAAAATGTGCGAGTTAATTCGCCATTTTATTTGACTACATTTGTTTGTGTGATTATGGACGCTAAGGACATAGTCAGTGGCGCGACCGAGTATTCGAATACGGCCGACTGGCCTGTTTATATATCGCCGGTCCAGCTTTTCGTAAATACTTTATGAATTATTTATCAGATATATTTCCCAGAAGGTAGCGATTCAAATGAGTAAATGTGTATGCTGTCATGTACTTTTACCAGTTGTCAATACGGGTTTTCCTTTTGTGCGAACAAATTTCGGCGTTCAAGTTAACGGTTGGCTGGGTCGTTTGCACGGCTAGCCGATAGTGTAGATAGAGGCACGTTGTAGGATCGAATTGAGGCACTTTTGAGGAAGTCACAAGTTGCAGTCGAAACTCTACAAGACTGAACAGCGAGGAGATGACAAGCTAAGCAGCGAGCGTCGTCCTTGTTTTCTTCGAAAGAAAATTATGCACACGATCAGAAAAGGGTGCTTCTCGTATGTGTTGATTTCATCACATATTTTCTCATGTTTTGAAAAAAAAATTGATTTATTTATCTTGGGTTATAGCTGCCCAAGTATTTAATACTTGTATAGAAAGAACATTTTCTTAAAAAAAACGTGCAGCAGCAGATTTGGTTAATATAGCAGCATGACATTTTAATAGTAATGCAGATGTTTATTAAAATGTAAATGAGATGCTTCTTATAATATATAGCATTTTAACAATTAGTTAGGTTGCCAATTACTACAGTAGAATGACATTTGATTGACAATGAATTTGCTTTCATTGTTCAATTGAATAAGACCTGCATCAATGTTAACATTTTCCCAATGTTAACATTTTCAAAAGACGCTTGAAAACCCACATATTTCAGAGAGCTTTTTCATCTCCTTTCTAACTCTAAGCGCAACTGAACATTGTTTTCTTTGGATATTTGGCGCTATATAAATTTATTAGATAGATAGATAGATAGATCAATTCTAATCTTGTCGTGTATGGTAGTCTGTAGGGTAGGGAGTACAGAAGATTTATATATTATCCTGAACTTATTACTTATGCATATTGTTCAACATCCATTGATGTACATTTCAAAACTTAGATGTTTTCAATACGATAATATTGATCACTCACAAATACGACAGCTCCCCAAGTTGAACCTTTTACTTGTTGCCAGATGTTTGCTAGCCAGAAAGTATATATTTACCCGTCACAGCCAGAATTTCATTTTAATCACTTTTCTTTAATGAATTCTATAACAACTGGTGTCCAGTAAGAATGTTTTTAATCTGAACTCAAATCAAATCACTTGCATTGATGTGTCATGTATTATGTCATCAATACTAGAAGCTACAGTTGGTCAAGACAGGTAGCTTTACAAATGTCTGCCTTTTCATAACAAAAATTGTTTGAGATGGAAGTGCTACTTCAATTTCAATATCTCAAAAGTGTCTTTTCAGTTGGGTGATGCATTGTTAACCACATAAAGGCAATAAGTGGGTAATTATTTGTCTAACTTTGTCACCCTTTAAATATAACCAAGAGAAAAGGTGAAATTCACACAAGATTGAAATGTCAGTTACTTCCAGGTAATCTTAAATGCAATCAAGTGTTCTATGCAGTTTCCAGGCATGATGTCTAAATCAATGCAACTAGACAATCAGACAAATTGGAAAATTTAAAGTTTGACATATGCTATCTTGTGGACAAATTACTCTATTCATTCTTGTCACATCACCATGCTCACTGACGTAGTTTAAAAAGCTGTGACCACAAGCAGGATTATTTAGAAATAAAAAGAGAGAAAATCGCCGGAAAGACGAATTCAATCTGTCAGGAAGGCTATACCAGACACTTTGTCAGTTAAAATCAATGTGCCACCAAAGCTGCAAGAAAAGATGTCACAAATGTTATTTTCTGTCTCCTTCAATTTGTTCACCCTTTCTGTTCCAAGAAAATGTAAGCATGCTTTATAGTTTTATCTTCTAGAAGGCCTGTAAGTCACAAAGGTGCTGTTGTGTTTTCAATAACAAGAATATATCTACCCTCCTCCTATTTCAAGTGTTTGTTGTCTGTACTGACACAATGAGTGGTCATATTTTTGACAGGCTGATAATTACATGTATTCGTAAACTTGTAGGTGTATTAAAAAAATGACTCATAAAGATAAGATTTCTAAAAAAAATATTGTTGATGACTAATTTACCTCTTGGTAAGAATGAATCAATGTACTGTGACAATAATTAATATTACTAATTATTTGTTATTTGACAAAGTAATTGTCAAAAGATTATTTCTAAAAAAAACACACCAAAAAACACACTTATTTTAGGTTCAAAAATCTTTGGATAAAATGGAAGCATCACAAAAAGTAAATGTTTTGAAAATACATTTGAAAAAGCCTGATGAGAGGAGAAAAAACAAAAAGAATTTTAGTGAATTTTGATAAAGTAAAGCTAAGATAAATAGAATTGTAGAAATAATGTTTTCACACAAGTACACTGAATGATTTTTTGGAACAACTAAAAGTGTGATGTGTAATTTTAATTTGAGCTAAAAATGAATCAGTATGCTATATCTTTTACATCAATGTACAATTCTAACACTTCACAAAACAAATATTATGAAATTCACAGCTTGTCAGATAACATTGTCTCTCCCTATGTACAATACAAAACTTGTCTAAAGGAAACATGTGCTTTTACATTTGCATAATGATACTATTTTTATTCAAAGTACGGTCTATTCATATGTAAATAAGACATGAATAAAGATGATGATGGAAACTGAGATGATTTCCAGTTTGATTTATGGCAGATTAGCTTGTGTATTAACAACATCTGAGCTATCCCTCTGTGTCAGTTTTATTCTGTCAAACCTGGAGCAATGCTAAATCATCAGGAAACAAGAACTAATTTGTGTTTCTCTCTTTTTTAATCATATTTGTTACCAAGAAAAAACAACGCTTTCCTTATTCTAAACCAAACATGAAAAACAACACTTTCCTTATTCTAAGTCTCATGCGTAATTTTCGAAATGTTCCTATTTGCTGGTTGTTTGATTATTTCTTGTGTTTTAATAGTATTTTTTATTTGTATGTCTGTCACATTCTGGTGAATACATCAGTAACAAAAATACATGTATTTCGAGGTTGTTCAGCTTTTGTGAAAACATGAAATCCATACAAAAGGCATGTTTGGTTGCAGTATTTTATCATTGAGTGTGATATTGTTTGTGTTGAATACAAAATCTTGAACCAAGGGATGATCATTTTTATTGTTGATGATATGCATAAAATGAGAGCCATCACATCTTTAGGCTAAACAAACCATTTCTCCTTGTCAAGTGTGTCTGTATGTTAGTTTTGGCCTGTCATCTGTTGATTCTACTTTTGTTGACCACTTATAAGTATATATATACTCAAAAGACACATACTATATTATCTATGGGTAGTATTAAAATGATAAGTAATAATAAGTAATATTATAATAATATCAGAAATAACTTTTATCAGAAGATGCAATCTAGAATTGACATGTCTAATAGAATTTGAAGCTATCAATATGAAAACAGTTGTACACTCTATCCATGTCATCTTAGTACTACCTATCTTTTGTGGATTATGAGCAATGAGATCCAGATTTTGATCTGGAAAGATCTAGAAGTGGCAGGTCTGACACAAATTAGAGTAAATCTGACTCAAGTGAGTATGATTTCACATCTGGTTCATTCTATAATACTTCCCATTAGAAAAGTACTTTTGGGGAAATAAATAAGCTGAAACTTATGCTGCCATGGTTACTTGTATTATTCTAGAATATCATCTCTCAATCTTTGGATTAGTACAGCCTATCCTCTCACAGTATTAATTTGGTTGCCTAGCAACTGCCTCATTCTTTTCTTCAGCTTCACAAAAAATCATAGCTAGAGGAAAGAAACAGGTTTTAATGAGTTAGGTATTGTCAAATAGAATAGGACTATGAAATATCATCTGTCAAGTGAAAAAAGAGAAAGGAAAAGCAAAGTCTTTGTTAGAAGCCAGTTGTGAATCGAGAATTAGAGCCATTCATTCTCATGGAGTATTTAGGAACTGAGACAGCCAGGTTATCCATGGGTCACTTCATGCAATCAAAAAGCAGACTAATTCTAATTGAGTGTCATTTTCATCTGTGCATATCTTGTAAAATTTTGCCTCTGTTAATGGTAAACCATCTGTTACGGTTCAGTAATTCTGGTCAAAAGAAACTAATCTCCGGCATGATATTTTTGACAAAATGGAAGGTTGAATCCATGAACTTGTCATGGGATATCATCTGTAATGAAGTGAACAAGTACTAATCTGTCACAAGCCTCCACATTTTTTCTGTCACAAAAGAAACACTAAAGTACATTACCCCAACTAAGATGATGTGATTTCTAGTTGTATCACTTTCTTTTTTTCTCTCGCTCTCATTTGCAGCATCCTCCACTGTAGTCTGCATAATTTTCTTTTCCAGAAGGTGATCACATTATAGTTCATGACTCCATCTATTGTACTTTTAATACCATCCTTGTTAGTATTTTCAATGAATATTTGCATGATATGATGGTAATAATTAAGGGTGGATAATTTAAACTAAAAGGATACACTTTTTTAAAACTCTTGTAGTAAAACTTGTACCTAATTCTGTAAATTAGAACAACTGATTCAGATATGATCATCTAACAAATATATTTTATATTACTATATAACACAATAAATATTTGTTGTAGTTGATGTTAAAACTATAAAAGATTTTGAAGGATTTTTCAAAAATGATGCCTTCTCTTGTATTTTCAACAAAACCTTGTTAAAACTCCAAATAAGAATTGAAAATGTGTGAGGGAGTAGTATTTTGTTTAAATTTTCACTAGTATTAAAATGGCTGACCTCATCTTTTTCAGTAAGAAACTGACCGCCTTTTTTTAAAGTCATTATAAATGAAATATCTTCAGTGATGAACATTCTTTTGTCATCAAATTGGAAACCATTTTGCGAGCTGAGAAACTGGAAAATGAAAATTACAACCATAAGAGACACTCAGTCTCACCAGCTCCCGTTCCCATATCAGTAGCAGAAAGCAGCTGATATATTATTACCAGATTGTTCATTAATAAATTTAATATGTACATTACTTAAAACTTTTAATGTATGGTCAGTTTAAAAATGCAAATGGCATTAATTCATCAAAGTACATTATGGCAAACATGTTTAATAATAGACAAGTTGTCGTATAATAACCACTGTAGATGTGTGCATATTGTTTATTCTGTTAGTCGGCAGTTTGAAAAACCCACTATGTGTCCCCCTCTTTGACATGGGGCCTGACAGATTGAAGTAAGCAGTAAAGTGATATTACAGAGAGCAGTCCATTTACAACATTGATTATAATGTCGTGGCGAGCTTAGTTGGAAGGTATTATAGATTATGTTTATTGGAGATGAAATCTCAGCAGTCTGGCTTGTATGCCAGGGTCAGGTTTCAGGTTATCCCCATTGATAATGAATTTTCCCAACACATGGCCACTTATTGTATATCTAATGAGGAAGAATATTCCACTTTCTATATCTATTATCACATGGGGGTGGACAGGTTTTGTGAGAGATTTGAGATTTTTGAAGAAATTTGTAAAAGTCACATTTTTTAATTAGTTGGTAGAACCCTGCTGATATTAATGACTAGCTGTTATGTAAAGAAATTCCTTTTTTTGATGCAAAAATCTGTGGCATTAAAAGTTATTAAATGAAGCGTAACCCAGCATCTGATTAATGTCTGTCTTCCTATCTGTCAACATTCAGTGATCTGTCATTGTGACAAATGCTTTTAGCCAAACAATGTGTCTGTGACTACCTGCTCGTAAAATATTCAAAATTACATTGCAGTTTTGATGAAAATTTCTCTCTGGGGGTTTGCCTTCCGAGACACTGAAGGGGTTTCTCATAATGCTAGATTGACAGTCGACCTAGCCTTAGAATTATAAATTGCACATCTGAGAAAAGGAAGATAATATTTCAACTGTTGATTTTCATTTATCATCATACAAATTACATTTCGAGTGGCAAGTCCTGTCATAGTATTCCTGTTGTACACTCCAGCTGAATATCAAATTTATCTTGCAAGTCCAGTAAAATAATAGCTGTGTCTTGGGATTTTGGTTGCTACGGTAACAGGCTAGCAGGTTGGAGAGGTATCATTGGAATGCAGAATACCATGTGTTGGATTGGATGTTGAAAAGCGCCAAATTACAGCCCCCTCTGAACAGCAGTTCCCAATCAAAAGTAATCAAATTAAAAGTAATGAAATCAGAGACATCGGGCAAGATTAAAAGCAGGCAGTAGGGAGGTAGAGTTGATGCCTTCTTGTATTCTTAAGCAAGAGCAAATCTGGATAATCGAGAGAAGTATCCTTGAGTTGGCTAAAGGTAGTGTGGAAGCAAGGTAAGTGTATGAACATAACATTATGGTTTTGCTTTAGTGATCATCAGCCTCGTCACTTTGTGTATGCATCATATAAATTATGAAATTTAACATCATTTGATATTACAGTAATCATAATTATTAAAGTTCTGAAATTTGGTTAATGGATGTATTTCATTAGCTTCGGTAATCAGGCTTTTCATATTTTATGAAAAGCTGGTATTGAGTGAGTGTTTTGAGAGTGCCACTGTATTCATGGATGTGAAACTGACGACAGATCTTGTGGAAAGATGAAATTAACTTGATGTATCTGGAAGCACAACTATTTCCTGCAGATGAACAGCTTAATTTTGTGTGTTTACTGGGAGATATTTTAGTGATTTGTAAACCGTGGTGTGTTGGAGATTCATTGAAGACATGCAGACCATGGCTTCATCACGGCTCTATTTTTCTGAAGCAGTGTTTTGTGTCACAGTGTTAAAATTGAAACCGCACAGGTGAACTTAAACTACAGAGCAAGGTTTGTCATTGAAATCTTTTCACTGAATTTTTCACTTATTTTCACCATCATGACTGTGTTAATGTTACATACATACATTGTATATAACAAAAAAATTGTGTCAGTATCTTGTGCATTATATCAAACATGCAAAAACATTTTCATCTGAAGGTTAAAACATGAAAAAATGATATATACAATAGGGCATTTTCAACAAATACAGTTTTCATGACTATAAAGGGATTTCATTATCACTTTCATATCCATTTTGAAAATACGTGTATAAATGAAATCCATATACACATTTATTGCCCCAGATTTCTACTAAAAGGTGTGGGCAATGACAACAAATACAGTTGAATATTGAATGATGCCTCCATCTTGTCTCCCCTGAAAACCACACGCCTTGATCAATGGCAATGTGTTTTAGTCAATATTAAAGACAGGTCTCTCTGTACTTCATTTTCTGACATTTTTAGTTAGCATTTTACCCTAGGGCATAATTTTAAATTTGACCCTGCCTTCATTTGTGAAGAAGACTGATTTTCGCATCAGATATAAATGTAATATTATACAGTAACTGTATGCACAACTGATGCGACATGTATGTACATCTATGAGATACATGATAATAAATTTGAAAAGTAATCGAAAGAAGAGAATCATTTTGTTATCCAGATCAGTGCACTATCTGATTGTTCTTTTTTTTTTCAAACTCACAAAAGAATTTATGACTACAAGTCTCTTTTGTCAGGAACTAGTTGGCATGAAATGAAGTCTTTGATGAGAATATAGAAGTCTAAACATAGTCATGTAATATATTCTCAAAAATTCAAATGCAAATGAAATTTGTATACTGTACTGTGTACAAAGAAATTTGAAGATCTGAGATGAATATATGATGCTGTCAGAGTTGAAAAATCATTCTCAAGATAAAAAATATTTTCTAGCATATTAACCAGTAGTTTGCAAATTAATCATTTTCAAGTATGCCACATCCTCTCAGGTGATTTCTGTTTTTCCCAAATTACTAGGAAGATAAAGATGAAATTTGATCAGCTTAATTATGTATGAGATGGCAAACTCAGGAATATTAATGTTGATAAATAAGGCAGTGATGAAGCATTAACATCAAGGCCCTGAGATAGAGTTTCCCAGGTCAGGAATATGTGGAAAGAAGATAATTGTGTATGAAACCTTTGGAGATTAGATTCACTCCACAGTGCTCCTAGGAATGGCATGTCATTGGCTTCTTCAAATAAATTCACCAAACCCTATCAAGTATTAAATGAAAATCTTGCCGTGCAGCTGAAACCTCCAAGATATCAAACTTTGCCGCCTCAGGTGGCTAGATTTCATTGTAAACAGAATTATTTGAAACCTAATCCTACTTTGATCATGGCTACTGTACAGTGGCATTGACAGTCTTGATATTTTATAGTTCAAGGTTGAATTCATATACAATATTGCCTAAATTCTGTACATTGGATGTTGATATATGTTGTTCAGCATTGATGTATGGATGGCAAATGAAATTATTCCAAAGAAAGGGCGGACATTTAGTCATACATAATTTAAGAAGTGTCTGGAACTACACCACCCACAACACACAGTGTAGCTACAAGGAAAGTTAGTATATTTTTGAATTGTACATGTACCTCTGAGTATATTGCTACAGTGTCATCGATACTCTTCTCTCAGTATTGACAACACCAAAGCAATATATTCACAGGTAATGGTACAGCTCTTCTCACTTGAAGTTGTCATGGGAGTACACATATTATATACATGTATCTCAGACAGTTAATCTTAAGCCAACAGATACATAATTTATGGTTCAATTTTGAATTGTTGACATTTTGTAAATGTAAAAATAACCTAGAATCATAGATGTTGAAGAGTGTACTGAGACCTTCATATTTTTTTGATATTTTTTTGCCATTAAAAATATCATTACTAGCTGCATAAAGTAATATGTCGAAGCAGATTTTCATTTTCTAGGGACAAATTAGTATTTTAAAAGTGATATTTAAGAAGGTTATGATTCTTGCTGAATAACTGGTACATGTGTATTTTAATAGTTGATAGTACTCGGTACACTAACTTTACATTCATGTGTAAAAAGTACTTGAAAGTCTCTGTACCATGCACTGATGCAGTCATTTGTTAAGGAAGTGTATATTTATGGGATGCTGATACATGCATGTCAACCTGACTCTTAGCAATCACACTTGTCAGTGAGTACAATAGGAGGTGAATATTGGGGGGGGGGGGGGGGGGATTATGAGAAAAATAGTTCCAGTTACATCTACAGATGCTGAGACTTTAAGCAAAAAAAATTCATGTACATGAGTGAGGAATGAATGATGAAATTTAGAGAGAGGAATGACAAAATTGAGAGGGGTGACGTAATGATGAGAAACTAGTCAACAAATGTTCTGTCTTTGAAAATGTTAAAAATGTTCGTCAGTGTGGAAATTCCATACTTAAAATTAATAAAAGCAATTAATATTCTAATAAAGTGACCAAGATATGTTTGAATTTTAAGATACTAATTGCATTTCTCTCATAAGAATAAACAGGATATTAAAATACTTTAACTGAAGTAGTCATTTCTTTGTGCATAAGAAATCACAGTTGAAACATATTCTATAGGGAGTGTTATAAATTAGTATACACCGGTATATAGAAGATCGGAATATCTCCTGACTTGCTGATTACAGTACCTACTTTCCATTGTGACTCATCATAGGGAAATGTGTGACAACTGAATGGATTAAAGAAACTGTCAAATCACCTTCCGTTGATAACTCTTTCCTTGCAAGATCACTTGTAACACCTTAGGGCAGAAAAGTGGACATGTACATATTCGTGCTACAGGAAGCTTTCATGATCAGGCATGAACTATAGGGATTTGATTTCCATGTACTCAAAACTTGTATTCTGTCTACGATCATCAATATTTGCATAATTGTCAGTTGATGGCAATAATAATGGTTACTTCACGCGCAATGCCTGAAGACAAACTAGAAAACTGTGAGATGTGTCATATTTTTTGCCCAAGAGGGTAGATTAGTTTTTTTTAGCAGAAATGAACTGAGGCTCAGTAGTGCTATCGGCATCATGTGGCAATGTGTCTATCTGTGTGTGTGTATGTGTGTGTGACTGTGTATACACATCTTAAAGTCAAAGCCACTGAAGCAGTCGCCTTTAAGTTAATGTTTGTGTAGAGTTATTACTTTGGATATATAGTTGGGAAGTTGTTCAAATCAAAATGATCGCACCACAGGTGAGAGGTGTGTGATTTGATTCAAATAATGTCATTTTTGGTAACAAGAATTGCTTCCAGTTTCACTTTCAGGCTAGAGTAGAAGTTTATTGTTTTATTGATGTCATGAAATCTTTTATGTGATAACTCACACCTACTTGTTTTTGGCACCAAGATTAATCTCTCTTTGAGGTTGCTTGGAAACAAGTTGTTTTTATAGCACAAAAGACAAAATATACATATATATGTATTCCTAGCAACAAGTGCCCACCCATAGCAACACTCAAATGATGATGCATGTAGCAAAGATAACAACAGGGATAGATAGTATGTGGATAAACATTCAAAAAAATGTATGCAAATATGCCTAGCAACAAAAGCACACCCATACAGCCTAATGATAGTGAATGCAAAGGTAACAACAGGGATGGATGGACAAGTTGAAGGAAGACATGCCTAGCAACAAGACCATGCACATAGCAACAGAGTAATGAGGGTGTGTATTGCAAAGATAACAACAGGGATGGATAAGCAAGTGAATAAACATTTCGAAAATGGAGTGTCACATACATGCCTAGCAACAATACTGCACTCATAGCAATGGCCATGTAATGGCATATACATGTATTGCAAAGATGACAACAGGAATGGATAGGCAAGTGGATAAAGATTCAAAAAGTAATAGCATATATGCCTAGCAACAACACCCATAGCAACAGCTAGATAATGGTGCATATTGCAAAGATAACATGTGGAATGGTTAAAATATGCAAGTGGATAGTATGCAGTGAAAAGCTTTGTATAGGCCACTGCCCTCAATGTTATGGTAGTAAAAATATACATGTATACACTAGCAGAGTATTGTAAGGGTTCAATAATCCAACCGTATATCTAATTTGGCACAGTCATCTACTTTGTACATCAAAACATATCATTAGCATTTTAGTCTTAGCTGTTCTTACTTCAAGATATAAACAGAAGAAAGAGTTACATTTTGTGCCTTCTATACTTGCCCAGATATGTCTGCAATGAAACTTGACCAATGAGGTTACTCCATAGGAAGGTGAATGGGGATGGGATCTGCCACCCAAAAATGTGTAACCTTTTTTCAGAGTTGCTCCTATTATAGGTCCACTTTCTTGCCAAAACTTTGACATAACATATGGGGGGGGGGGGGGGTGTGGTAAGAACATGTTATACTATAGTACCGTTTCTAAATCTCCAAATCTTGATTAGAAAGTAAAATCACATTCTAAAAAGTCATACAAAACTCTCTAAGACTTTTAAAAGTGTCTTCCATGGTATTTGTAAAGGTAGCTGATTATATTATATTCCCATATACTATAATAGCACCCCAATGACCAAAACATCCTTATTCATTGTACTGTAGTGTTTATTTACATGTATAGTACCATCATAATTATAGGTACAATATAAATGGTCATTTTTGCCAGAAACATCTTTATATTAGTTTTGAGTCTGTCTAAAATCAGTCAAATACCCCATCCTCCTCTTTTTCATACATCTTAGTAAAATGTCATGTTTCACCAAAACAACTAGAATATATCTTTAACGTAATATCAAATAATCAAATAAGAGAAACATTAAGAATACATATTACAAATATTTAGTGAATTTATTTTATTAAACGTACAGATTCCACTTCCAGCCACATGTATTGTATTCAAATGAAAGTCTATCTGTGTTGATGAATCATGTTGTCAAAAAGTTGTTACTTTTGTTCCATACATGCACACATATGTAGACACACAAATACACACACTCACACATAAGGAAACAATACAATGTATGTTGCAGGTCATACTGTTATGTATACAAATGTATTACTCTTCACAAAAAAGCACGTTTGATTGACCTGAAAAAGAGACTCAGTCTCTTTTGAAGCATGACAAGATATACAGTATGATCATTTAACTACATAAAAGAAGTGTGTGTTTTGATGAATAAAACAGTATAGGAATTACTCTACATTCATATCTTACTGCATCATCTGCGTGTTACTCTCTTGATATATTTTTGAGTTTGAGCAGACATGTACACATGTGTGTCAACAGAAAATCAATACACAAGAACAGCTTGGAGTACCACTGTGACAATGTATTTTTTCATACTGTTCTTCGCCATTTTAGTTTTTCCACTTTTATATCATTTGAATATGCCTGCAGATTCAGCTTGAAAAAACACTATCAATAGTATCATTAACATTTTGTGTACATGTTTCTGCTTTGTTACACAATGGGCTCATTAGTAGATGCAGTGCAAAGAGAAGTCTACATGTAGGTTTGCATTTTTAAAAGTAGTACTATTTATAATGCCATTGCTAGCTTTGCTTCCTACTTCACCTGACATATATTTCCTACAATTCAAATCCTTGCTGTGATAAAAATGTGAAACCAGGTACCAGTACATCATGTACATTGAAGGAAAAAAAATTACAATGTAATTAATAGATAATGTTGCATATGATTGCCAGCTTTACATCCTAGCTCCCCTGATAAGTATTTCAAAAAATCAAATTCTTGGCAAAATAAAAAATGTGAAACTACCATAGGTATGTGTATAAAACAAAACCTGACCACACATCATTCTTATAAATCATAATTGTGTATTGACTACAAGCTTTGTGTCTGAGCTCACCTGATGAGTGTTTCCTCCATTACTAGTATTTGCAGTGATGAAACAAGATACAGGTGCATGAAAAAAACCCACAAATTATTTGTAAAAGTCATGTAATTGCGTGGTGTATGGTTGCTAGCTTGTTGTCTCAGTCTTTCCGTGCAAAGTAGGAGTTAAGACTTGAAGTTCTTCGAAACAGATATGGTTCCAGGCTACATGTGTGTCATTGCTACAAAAAAACATTGAAACCACCTGTATTTGCATTTGTAGAGTACACGTACATTGCTCCTAAAAATTTGAACTGAAAAATTCCACAACATGTTTTTGGTTGGAAGGATGGACAATGTTTGCAAATCATAATAAATATCATGTCTCTTCTTCTTAAAGAATAGATTGTACAGAATGAGAAGAACATACTGATACACATATGTATAATATATATGTGGGTGTATGTGTGTTTTAGATTATATGAAATATTTCTTAAAATAGTAAAGTATAGTGTAACTGAAGTATATTCCATTGACCTTCCAATGGAGAAAGTCAGACATATAATGACTCATTTCTGGTATCTTTCAGACTCTGCATGTACATTAAGTCTACAATGCAAATGCATAATTGGAGAGTGAATGCATGCAATTTACAACTGATAAGTCTTCTATGATAATCACAACATGCCCTAAGGTTATGCGGAGCAACACCAGTACACTCTTCCAACTTAATGAAAAATTTCAAATTCCCAAATAAAACAGATGGCACTCATGACTTGATATTTGGAAAGTGTTTATCCAGCTGTTTTCTCATATTTTAGATTTTTCTTTTTTAAACGATAGTATTAATGGAAAGAAAATACATGCAGTTCCATTTACAATGTATTTGTCAGTGATAACTCACACAATTGACGGGATGATATGTTTAGAAAGGTGGGGGAAGGGTGCCTAGGCAAGGATACTGGATATTTTATGTGGTTGAGTATATATATAATTTATGCAGTGACATATAGACTGATATAAATTACTATATGCATACCTGGTTTCATGTATTTTGCTCTTTGAGAGAGAGAGAGAGAGAGAGAGAGAGAGAGAGAGAGAGAGAGAGAGAGAGAGAGAGAGAGAGAGAGAGAGAGAGAGAGAGAGAGAGAGAGAGAGAGAGAGAGAGAGAGAGAGAGAGAGAGAGAGAGAGAGAGAGAAGAGAAAGAGAGAGAGAGAAGAGAAAGAGAGAGAGAGAAGAGAGAGAGAGAACACAGTCATGTAGTTACTGTGTTGAAAATAATACATGTTTTACCAATTCTAGCAAAATAATTGTCTAGCTGACACTCCTAGAAAGAAAAAAAGTCCACAGTTATGATGATTTGAGTTATTAGTGCAATACCATTACATTATCATATTAAAGATTGAGATGTCATTCCTTGACACTTCATCAATCAGACGTAAAGATTTCTATTTGTCAATAGAGGAAATCTAGAATCTCAGACTTCATAATTGTTGGGGGAGGGGGAGGGTTTCACTCTTACTAACTGACGTAATGACACATACATGTATATATACTTGCAAACATCGTAACTGTTAAATGTAATTCAACGAATAGGACTAGTACGAGAATTAAAATCAAGAATTCTTTTATTTCCACCTAATATCTAACTGTTTATATAGAGTGCTAGAGCTTGTATGAAAACTTTCACAAAAGCAAACATGTTACATATTAAGTTATTGATCTTTTGATATGTGTTGACAAAGACTATTGGAAGATGACAGGACTAGCATCTAAATTTGCTGATTCAGTGAAATTTTATCTTGGGAGAAAAAAGAAAATGACACGTACTATGCATCAGTGAAAAAGAAATGTATTTGTACAGTTGGATTTTAATATCATTGCTTCTCAAATGTACACCTGTTCATATAGAGTAAAGTGTGTTATACTAATGTCATGGAGTTCAATGGTTGAAAATCTTCTGAATCATCACTTCCAACACAGAATAATGATTTGTATCTATGAATAGTATGATCTCTCTCCCCACCCTTACCACACTATTTGTCAGTATGCAGAATCACAGCTTAATCAACAACTCTTCACCCCTACCACACTATTAAAGTATTAGTCAGTAAGGAAAATCTTAGTCAACAACTCTCTCCCCCACCCCTACCACACTGTCAGAATGCAAAATTGAACAACAAGTAACTCTGTCTCTAAATTTCTAATCTCTCCAACTCCTAATGTAATGAGCATTTGAATTACAGCCCTAATTTGGTTCAAACTAGAGCTATTCTTATAGTCATTAGTCTTCTATGACTTACACAGGTATGTACAGGTACATCATATGTTGAAATATTTACTCATAGAAGTACATTTGTACATGTGTATGTTCATCTTTATCATGTACATGTATCAAGGCATCGAAAAGCTCACAAGTTACAGTTGGACATTCACTTTGCTGTTTGATTTATTTTGGCAAGAGAGTTAAGGTTTAGATCTGACAGCCAAGTGAATGTCAAACAGTAAATTGTAAGCTTATTGGTTCTGACATGCATTATGCAGGTGGACATCACTTGGACATGCAAGTAGTCTTAACCTATATATTTTGTCTCTGATATACATTGAAATTATATATACCTAGCAATGCATTTTTTTCATCAGTAACGTGAGTAAGTGATAGAAAGACATATTAATATATTGACAATGGCACTGAAGCTCTCATTAATGCTTCAATTCATATTTTTAGTATGAAATTTATTGATTCAGAAATAATTTTCAGCATATTGACGTGTGTGTTATTGAATTGTGAAAGAATATAAATAGAAATGTAGAAAGATGAATTGCAAAAGAATAAATGTGATGAACACTAAATTGTATGTTTGTCATATACATGTATTTTTAGCTCCAGGATATATGGTCAGGTTACCACCATCCCCTGGTGCATACTACCTGTTTTTACATCTGTATAGGGAGGCACAATGTATCTTGATATAGAAAAGGAATGCCATTCTCTATGTTATTAGGACACCACATACTTTTACACCAGATGAAAAGAGTAACATTATCAATCACTTCAGTGTATAGACAGTTACAGATACTCCCCTGAAAGTATACAACCTAAGATTTATAGCAAAACCCTGCCTTGCATTTGACATGCAGCAAAATTGTTATTATCATAGAGGCGAACTAAAGCAGAGATATTCTAAACTTAATCTAGAGGACTTGCATTTTGATGGAGATTGATTAATGGAAGGCCCATGCTTCCTGATGATTCTGATAAATTGTACATTACCTGAGCTGTTCATGAAACTGATAACTTAAAGATGATTAATGTGTCCACGGGAAGGTTCATGTTACTCCAGGTCATAATGAAAATGATATGATGCTGAATGCATAGAAAATGAGGCAAGTCTTCATAGAATGTAATTAGAAATCAGCTCAGGTCAAGCCTGACTTGTTATTAGCTATACTTGCAAATTATGAGCACTATATATGATGTATCGTCATGCCTGCATTACAAAAAAAAAATGGTTATTTGTACCCAGCAAGAATCTAATGCATCATTAAGTAGCATGCACATATGTTTAACTCACAAAATAGTTTGAAAAGTTGTTAAAAACTCTGCCACTTCAAGTGTAAGTTCTATTATCTTTTCCCATCTCACAAATTGTAGCACTCACATACATGTGTATATTTGAATACAAAACAGTTAATAAAATGTTGTTAGAACTGTGCCACTACAAGAGTACAAGACGCGCACAGCACATGGTCAACACAATCTGTTTTTTTCAAAATATGGTTAAAGTAGGTAAAATGTACATGAGTTCCTCAGTCATTTTACTGAGGTTCTCTAGACTCTACCACTATTTTGGTACATGTATTAAATTTTTAAAGTGATTATACATACAAGTAAATTCATTCCTCAGTCATTTTACCAGGGTTCTCTGCCTCTGTTTTTGCAAAGGATGATACATATAAGTCTGGGGAAAATCAACATGTCATTGAGTTCCCCAGTTTTTATACCAGGGTTCCAATATTGTATAGGAACCCACTAACCAGATCAATCCCTCTCTGTTACCAGGGTTCCTAAACCTAACAAAACACAGAGAAAATTTATTGTTGCCGACAAATGTAACATACATCTCAGAGATGAGAATGCATCTACTTATTTCATAGTTTTCATGGAAGCATTCAGTTGTCCTGTTGACTACATTATGTATATTGTATATACAAAATGTATGGCAGCTAGACAACATTTATTGATCAGAGAAATTGTGAATCTGTATTGATTCAATATTTTCCAGGTGTGATATTTTTTCAGGGTATAATACAATTAATTAGGTATATTCAAACCAAGTTTAATACCATGACTTTAACTTTAAGTTAATACACAAGAAATCATACAAATTTTACCAGATTGCCTCTGCCATCTGTAAACCTTGAGATAAAACTGTGAGGTTTATTGTCAACTGTCTCAAGGGATTATACATACAGAAACAATAGATTGTCATTCTTGTGTAATTTCCTGTCTTTGAGATCTTATTTAAAGTCAGTATTCAGGTTGATTTCTACTTTTATATTGTGTACTCACAATATTTGTAAGGAGTCTTAGAATTCCATGACAGGCTAATATAAACAAAATTAAGAAAAATAACTATGTCAAAATCCCCTAATCCGTGTTAAAGTTGATCATCCATGAATTATATGAACGTGTTTGTTGAAGCTTCTACCCACATATGTATGTCTATCAGAGATTTGTACATCCCTGGATGTATATGTTGTATGTTATGCATGGATGAAAGCAGTGTTTTCGCTAAAGGGCAGACAAAATGATAAAAGAGAAAAGCCACAGATTTCCCCTGTCTTTTGTATATGGTTTCCTTGTATAATTATGGTATTTCGTACATGTAACTACAATTATACATTGTAACGATTTCACCATGCGTGGAATTTGAGTTCCTAAATGTTAACCACAAAAAAACAATTATAAAAAAAATGAAACAATTTTATTATTACAAAGAATTGATGTATAGATTGTATTTGTTGATATATCATGCAATATGATTGTGAGCTTTCAATCAGGGCTTGAAATTAACTTTTTTCTATGGTAGTCCCAGTGGGATACCAATTTCAGAATTGGTATCCCAATGGTGGTGATCAGTAGTTCCCTATTCCTGAACTGAAAACAGAGTTCTTCTATTGGAAATATGTTTGTTATTAAATTTCATTTATGTCCGTAAGTCTTCAATCCTTTAAGTTTAAATCATTGCTGCATTATCAATGGTACATGTACATTGTAGGCCAAGTGGGCTACAAGCTGCAATTCGTGGTAGCCCCATGACAAGAATTGGTAGTCTGTAGACATGGGACTACTGGTAATTTCGAGCTCTGTCAATGGACGATGACTAGAGAGCTCTTCTTGTACTATCAGGCTCCTACTACACATACATGTATTTGCCTGCAAAGAAATGCCGTATAATATTGAATGTTTTGTTTACAGATCATCACTAAAAAAAATCATCTTATTTCAGTGAATAAAACACCCATACCAAGTTACAATACATACTCATGTATAGTTGTGTATTCCAACAAAGAATTGTCAACAAAGTCACATTTGATATAAAGCACAATATGACTATCAAGACCCTGTATAAACTAAAACGACCAATATTAAACATAGTACTACATGTATTCTTATATGTGTACATCTTACATGCTTAAAGCTCATCTGATATGCTGACAGAGTAGTTATTGTAACAGTAACAAATAAGTCTTTTTTAAATCTAAGGTTTCAGCTTCCTTCAGTTTGATTACGGTAATACATATGAATACGGAATAATAATGGTTATTGCTTGTTGGGCAACTTTAGAATATCACCATGCAATTATTTTGTAGTTCCCCCAATTTAAACCTCTGTTCTATTTACATGTAATGTTTAATAGATGATTGTATGAATCATAGTTTTTGGGTATCTTTCATGATTTTATTTTGACTCCAACTATTTTGATTTGTTTAAGTAACAAAATTGCCCTCAGATAGGGATTGTACTTTTGTTTGAGAGATTACATGGTTCAAACTGACAGCCTAATTACATCTGTGTTTAACACTTATCAGGGCCATCTTTCAAACAAAGAGCTTTGTGAGAGATCTGATGCCAAGGTGTAGCATTGCTTAGATAGGATCATTTAATGTGTTTGAGGTGTATGGTCTTGTATACAGATATCAAGGTCAAACTAATCAGGGAAGGGATGGAGCATGATACATACCATGCTGTGCATTTTTGTCATTAAAAAGAAAAATTAATGAAATTATGACAAAATGGCCAGAGATCTGATCCTAAATTAAGCCTTAATATGTTGCATGGCTTTGACAGAAATAGGACCTGGATTTAATGTGCTCAAAGTATGTGGCCTATTTAAAATATCAAGGACTTATAATATTGGGGGAAGGTAGAACATACCATATGTCATGCTGTATGTTTGAAAAATAAAAATGCATGATATATAAAATATATACAGAGTTTTGTCAGATTTCTTATTCTAAGATGTAGCATATAGATATGATCAGTTAATAATATGTTACAATGATGTAAATATCAAGGGCAAACTAATCATGGAAGGATAGAACATAATGTGTCATGCTGTATGTTTTTGTCATTTAAAAAACAAACCATGATGTATGACTCTGAAATATGCAAGAATTTTGCCATATTTCTGACTTGAGTCTAAGGTGTAGCAATTGGGATCATTTAATGTGCTCAAGGTGTGTGGCCTGACCTTGTATACAGATATCAAGGGCAAACTAATCAGGAAATAGGTAGAACATAATTTATATCATGCGGTGTGTTTTTGTCAGTGACAAAAATTAAAATAAGAAATATACGAGTCTGACAGATTTTTGCTAGATTCTAAGATATAGCATTGCTTAGATAGGGTCATTTAATATGTTCAAAGTGTGTGGCCTTGTATACAGATATCAAGGGCAAACTACTCAGGGAAAGGGTTGAACATGATATATATCATGCTGTGTGTTTTTGTCATTTAAACAATATGAAATTATAAAGACAAATATGAAACAAGGGTTAGTGTTTTGCCAGGGATGTGATACTAAAGTGTAGCATGGCTTAGATTGGATCATTTAACATGTACAAAGTGTGTGGTATACAAATATCAAGGGAAAACTAATTAGGGAAATGGTAGAACATGTGTGTTTTTGTCATTTAAAAATATAAAAATACATGATGTATGAAACATATACAAAGTTTTGTCAGATTTCTTATTTTAAGGTGTAGCATATGGATGTGTTTATTTAATAAGTATGTGGCCTTAGTATACAAATATGAAAGTCAGAATTATTTTGGGGAAGGCTTGGACAATTTATATAATATGGTCATATAATTTATGTTGTGTCAATTCAAAAATACTAATAACAGTGATTAGGCTCGCCTTTCATAAGATTCATTTGTTAATGCTGTCATTTTGTTATCAAGTAAAGCACACCCCTGCTGTTCCTATAAAATTTCATTAAGCCTAGACAAAGGTATCAGCAACACCTTTAAGAGAAAGGGATATTCTTCTTCATTGTCATAATTTACAATTCACAAATCCTCCAGGGCTGTATAAGAACTCCCTATGAAAATATCAAAATGTTCAGTCATTGTAATAAAATGATATGATGAATACTAAATATTTAACAAGCTAGGTAGGGAGTGAAACAAAGACTGGGATGAGCAAAAAGAAGGCCAATAGGAATGATTACATGGGGGTTAAAAGATACAAAGGGAAAGCAAATGTTTCCTCATTTAGAGAGAGTTGTACAACAAATTGATGTCAACATGCAGACAAAACTGCAATACAGGGTACACAATAAAATATTTAAGTGGTAGACATAAAGTATGATGAACTGGAGACAAAGGTAGGGTATTTAATAATAAATGAATGCTTTAATTTTAACAGGGTGTATCATTTCACTGTACAATTCTCTCGCTATGATATGATATGAACATATCCTATAACAAATACTAGATTATTGAAGCATATTTGTCAACTTTCATTCCTTTCTTTGTGTCTTAAAAAACACTCAAAATTAAAGAAATATGAATTCAAACTATCAGATTTTCTGTGTCAAGTATTACAAATGTATCAAGAGCTAAAAAGTGTTTTTGACATCACTAGAATTTAGGCGTTTGACATAGGAAATACATCTTGCACAGTGGGTTTGACTTTGACCGTAGATGTTGGAGAAAGATTTGACATTGAAAAAGTTGTGTAGAATTAGATATGTGATGTTAACTGAAAAATTCAATTCCATTATTGTATATTGAAATGCAACACGCAATCGAAAGATTTTACTCCTGTGAGGTCTGGCAAACAGCGCTGTTGGACACATTGAAGATAGAACCACATGCTTAAACAATTTCAAATGATATACATACTTAAAGATGGGAAATATATCGAAACCGAAATACATGTGTCATATTTGACAGGTGGGATAATTATGCCAAGACACACATTGTATATAAAACCTTGCATATAAAATAATAACTTCAAATGTATGTCAGTATGAAGGAAATCCATACACATGTAATGTTCAATAACAAGAGTTTTCCAGGTCAAGTATCAGAATCGGATGAATCTGAAAGGACTCATTTTCAAATTCTTTTTCCTTTTCTGTGATTTCCTTTGTGCAGGTAGTCACTGACAACTCGCGCATATTACCATGGATGGGGATGCTACCACTCAGCAGACAGGGGTGGCCGATGCTGTGACAGCTGAGGGGCAGGTACAGACTGATGTCAGAGGTCAGGAGGTCACGAGTCATGGTGTTTCTATCAAAACTGAAGTGAGCAGTCCACAACAGATGATTACAGGAAGCCAGGTAAATGATGTTTCATTTTAGCATCGCCATCTACATATTACACACATTAGCTCCAACCTGTAGGTTGCAGTGACATGAACATGATAATAACGTGTCCCTTGTATTAATATTCTGTTAGATTCCTGCAGGGCTCTGGCAAGTCACATAAAAGAACTTGCCATTAACGGCATTCGACATTGGACATGTAATTAATTGGTTGTAGGTTTTCTTGCATTTCTTTAGCCAGCAGGTATTCCGTGGCACAAATCAATCTTCGTTTCTAATTCTTGTCGGTACAAATTGAAAATCCTATAAATATCCTGATCAATAAAAAACATCATGGTATAGTTGCAATGTGTGATGAATTCTTTCAGACCTGCTTATTTCAAAGACACAAACCAAAGATAAAGGTACATAAATTTCATTTTAAAAAAGGACAGCCGAGATAATATCACGTAAGAATGCATTATGAATATTAAATAAGCCATGCTTGATTTTAGATTGTTTCATTAAAATGAATGAAATTTTAGGGGTATATCATCGCATACTCATCACTTACATGTACATTTCAGTAAGGTCAACATCTACTAACCTTTTCAGTGCTCTTGTTCCTGTTTTATTGATGTGTCTGTTTATTCTTGCAAAAAAACAGGATTGCTGGAAAGTCTTCAGGGAAATAAGAGAAACAGTATTAGTCAATTTTCCATCAGGAGGTTGACATTCTGTTCTAATCTATAACAAGATATTCTTGTTTTAACCAGATGTGTTTTACGTTGAAATTTGCAAAATTGTTGTGAAATGGGCACGTCGTTGATATAAAGGACATTGGATTCAATAGTAATGTCTTGACTAATACTGTGACTTTATATATGCCAAACGTGATATGTAATATTACAGTCTGAGTACATTTTACTTTAATTTGTTTTTAGTCTCTTAAAATTCTCGTCACCAGAAATAGAATTTTACCACCTAGGTGTGTCATAAAATTACCAATCATTCAATTTCTTGGTTGACATCATGACTTCTGCTCCACACAATACACATGTATTACTATGGGTGCGAGTGAGAATAAGTTGACCTTCTTGTTCTGTTTTGACCTCAAGCATGAGGTAAACTGCTGTTACAGGTACCAAGAATTCATAGCGCAATGAAGTTAAGTTAGCACCAGCGTATCAGAATCACATTTTTAGGGTTGCCAAAAAATGATAAGATTGATGATAAATTGGACAAAAAGCAAGTTTTTAGGATTAAAATAAAGCTCATTTGTTACTGACTGACATAGCACAAGATCTTCATCGGAGTACAAGTTGGGTGAGCAGCTCCTGGTCTGTTTAATAGTGTATAATAACAATGATAAAATTGGTTTTTAGTTTTCTAGTGCTTTCTGATATAAACATATACCCCAAGTTTTCATAACTCTACCTCAGACATGAAATGATCAAAACAGCCTGATCCTATCAATGGATTTTACACATTTATTTGTCAAAGAAATTGCCTTTGATGTAGATTACACCTTAATAATAAAAGTCTTCATATTTTGTTCTTACTAAATGTTCCAGAAAACTCTTATAATACCATTCCAAGTTCAAATCAAGAAAATGAATCAGGGATCAGGAGTCACCTTGTAACCATTTTAGAATCCAAAATGACCATGACATACAGTGTATAACTGTATTGGAAAATAGAGTTAACACATTTCCTTGAAAACAAGATGGTGACCCATCAAATTTCGTTTACTATTTCAAATGGACCGGTCTCAAGCTTTCATATGGTGATGTGTAGGGAATTTGAAAAATCAATTTTCAGGCAGATTGATTGGCTACCTTGACTGTATGCTGCTTCATGTTTATTTGTAATTGCTTTGAACCTGAGACTCATCACTCAGCAGACCAGTGTAATTATAACAGTTCAAATTACAAGCAATGATACAAAATCCAATGTATTTTAAGATGTGATACAGTAGCTAGTGATGTGATATTTTGCCCTCCTACACATCTAATATATATTTAGGATACGAGTCTGTTCACTGCACTGCCGAGATACATCATTAGTGAGCTGGTTATACCTCCTAGCCCTTGTGAGGATGTGAGGGTTAGGAGGCATGACCAGCTAATGATGTATCTCAACAGCGCAGTGAACAGGCTATTAAAATACATGTTATCAAGTGAAAATTTGGCTTCATCACATCCACAGGATGTAACAGATTTCTCAAGAATCATACCGTAACTATCATCTTACCACAGTGTGTAAATAGGTAGAATTGCGTATGTGTTTTTGTGTATTAAAAAAATCAGGAGTAATTCTTAACACAAAAAATTGACAACAATTAACATCAAAATTTTGCCAGTAATTTATCTATCATTATTTCGTAATGAGAATACCAATCTGTATGATATGGAAGTGTGTGTAATTAAAGTTTGAATGCCAACATTTTTCATTCTTTCCTACTACCGTGGACTGAAAGGTCTATCTATATTTCTGTTTATGTAAACCACAAGTAGTTGAGGATTGTGGTTGTATGAGTGGAAACAACAACCAATCTTTCAGACTACCTGGATGTTATTTTCCAGTATTTTTCTTCATTCAGCCTAGGAAAATACAAGTGACCTAAGGGGTTTTGTCAATATGAGTCTAGGAACTCATAATGACAAGCCCTTAGGTCAAAAGTATTTTCTGGCTCAATGAAGAAAAATATTGGTGAATAATATAATTATACCTCCTCAAGCATAATTCATGCAAAATCATGGAAAAATAATGGCGATTTAAAACATTTTGACCTGTATTTTGAGTGACATACATAGGTGATGTAGAATGACCATGGTATAATATTTTTTGTTCAAAGACAACATCTTGGTTTATGAATGGTATATTACATGTAAAAATGAATTATTCTTCATACATACATTATGTTTTTTGCGACTTAACAAATTAAGATTTGTATGGTACACTTAAATACCGTTAAGGAATGCAAAGTCTATTCTTTCCAGGTTTTCCTGCTCCTTTCGCAGTCATTTCATGTGTTAGCTTTCATCTAGAGATTTGGGTGTATTTTAATTTTGTAATGTAACAAGTACCAGTTGCATACATTTTTTTTTTTAAATTAACACAAATGGAATGGATAATTAGATAAATGAATAATTAAGTATTATTCTCCAATATTTTTCTTTGTTCAGCTAAAGGAAAATATGAGTGGCCTAAGGGGCCTTGTCAGTCACTATACGAGTCATGACAAAACCGTACATAAACTCAGAGTAATATCCAGCTGAATTGGGGAATAATATAATTATACTTTCTGTCACATAATTTTATGAAAAATCGGGAAAAATAATGGTGATTTTGATCAATTTGACTTACGTTTTTGAGCACCTCAAAACCAGTGATGGTAGATGCAGGTTGTTAAGACATAGAATGACCAGGGTATTTAATCCACATTTCTGTTCAAAGAGAATTGGCTTGTGCATAGTATAAAGAAGATTAAATAACAAGTTATACTGTAGGTGAGATAACGATATACATATATGATCTCAAAACAATGAAAATTGAAACCAAACACAACCAGAATGAAATCAAAGTAGCAACAATATGGTTTATCCAGTAATATGACACATGATATTATTGTTATACTGTTTTGAAATAAATTGCTATTTATTTTGCAAAATTGTTAATGGCAGATCCAAGTAACAAAAGAAAGTGTGTGTGTGTGTGTGTGTGTGTGTGTGTGTGTGTGTGGTGGGGGGGGGGGTGTTGGTAGTAAAATACACACTTTCCTGCACATTTAACTTTTAATAATCTTTCAAGAAAATCCAGAATGAAATATCAAGTTCTACAAAGACTTAAACTCATTTACAAGTATTAAAATGTTACTGATACTTAGCACAATATATTTATGTGCCAAGGTTCTCAGCAAGCACAGTTTGTATTTTAACTATAATCACAATCAGTAATGCAGTTTATAACTCAAATAAGATAAAAAGGAAATAAAGTGAAAGTCTGATCTAATGGAAGATGAAATACAAATGGCCTGTTTTAGACTGACAATTAAGTAGTGTGATGTAACCACTTTAGATATACATTGTAAACCTGTCACACACTGTTTGAAATGTCATTGCTGTGACACTTTCAAGCCATTAAAGTGGCTAACTGTATCTTATTTACATGCAGAAATGAAAAACCTGAAAATTATAAAATACAATGCTGTAACTAACGAGCTCTGAAAAGAGGCAGTCAATAATGATTGAAATGGAGTGTGAGTACAGAGGCCAGTAATATCAATGAGAATAAATCATCTCAGTTCTATGCACTGCATGGGTTTTTTTTTGATGCTATACCTTGACAGAAAATCACTCTCACTCATGACAGTAAATTGTGATGGGGAATAAAAAGCCTCTCAGAAGGTCCCAACATTGCATTACCTGCATGGAGTTTCACTACAGAGATTCAAAGTATGTGTGTTTTTTTGCTCTTCAGTTGCTATATCCAGAATGCATATTGAAAGTGATTTTTAGTTCCCCAAAGGGGATACTATTACAATGGGCTTTGTCCATTCTTCTGTAATATGTCATTTCTTTTACATGCAATTTTTTATATCTGATTCCAACCAAACCTGACATAAAGGTGACATATTATATATGGGGCATATGCACATAACTTTGTCTTGCAACACATGCAAATTTGACCAAATGGAGGCCATATTTGAAGTAAAAAATTAATATTTACTGCAACATAGTGTCAGGTCATTAATTGCATATCACAGACTCTTCATAGTATTGATTTGAAGTCGTGTTTACAAGTAGTACAGAGGAAAAGAAATATACAAAAGTATTGTTGTTGTTGCTCGTATCACCTTATGTTATATGTTGCTAAATGGCTGCCATATTTGTAGTGAACAGTATGATTTACTATATAACTCAAAAACATTACAGTGACTCATTTGAGTGTCTTCCCCTGTATTATTTAATAGGTGTACGCTTCTTTTAAGACCTTGACCTTGACCATCAGGATCTATTTATCAAAATCAAACCATTTCGTACATATCACAGACACTTTAATAGTGTGTTAATATGTTGTCACCAATAGCTTTTAAATCATGCCACCATTGTCACATAGAAGTTAAGTATTTGGGAAGTATTTTCCATGAAGACTTGTCATTCCTTGTGATTGTGTCAAGCATATGCATTTACTATCCAGATTGTACATGTATATTAAACATGATCTTCTGTTCTTCAAAATACTGTAAAAAAAAATGTGCACTCTACATCTAGACATTTTTTTCAGCCTTAATGAAAAAAGGGTGTGTTTTTGAAAAGCTCATATTGTGAAACTATTAAATTTGATACATCAATAGTATGTTGCTAATGGAGATGCAGGTAGAGTGGTTATGTAGACAAGGGAAGGAATTCATATCACTTGAACAGCTGCATCTACCCTGCATGTATCATCGATAACCCATAAAACACAAAATCACAGTTAATGACGCTTGGTTGCAAAAATAAAGACGAAGCATCTGCTAGCATCTGCCTCAAGGGATTGTAAAGTGTTCAAATGGACATTGACTGAATGTACATCAGTAAGTTCGTGACATAATAAGTGATAGCTGTCACGTTATATGTCAAAATATAACCACATAAAGATTTTACCTAGAATAAAAAATCAGATTGTGCAGAGATACATCACAAAAAAAATTAAGTTCACTTCTCATGTATAATATATTTAGTGCAATGTAACCTCAATATATGCACATGCAATCTTATCATTGTTTCAAATAAACAAATTGTAATCCTTTCTAGGCAGGTGGCACTCAGGTGGCACTCATTGCCCATGAGCAATGTGGCAGAGAAAGTAGTACCAGTCTAAATTGCAATTTCCACAAGGTTATCTTTATTTTTTGGATGCTAACAGGATGAAAATCCTTATTACAAAAAATGTATCCATTTCCCACCATCTACAATCTTTCTCGATATGTAAATTATAATATAGAGATGACACTGTCATCAACAGCCCAACACAGATGTTTGCACCGGCTTCAGATCAACCTGCCTACAGCTGGCAGATCCGATCCTCATACTCTAATGCCAATATTTATAATTTAGGCTGTAAAATTTACTGATCTTCATAACACAAATAAAAGTTTTGCAGAACAATTGTGAGGTTTGTACATGTCAAACTAGAACAATTTGACCCTGGGCTACTGCATGAGCCATACAACAAAGATCCATAAAATCTGTATTCTGGCAATAAAACTTTAATTATTTTGGGTTTTGCCATGTATGATGTAGGACATCATTAAAAATCACATAGAAAATAATATTTGTACCTTGTTTTTCATGACATTGAAATGTACCCTGAAGTTGAAAATAACAACTAGTATATATTACTCATTTAGTATAGACCTTCATACTTATACAGGTATTTGTCTAATGTCATATAGATGATTATTTTCAAATGCACAATGGATTTCTAATTTAGATGAAGCATTGTGTCAAAAGTGTCCATCCTACCCCTACCCCTAAGGTAGTGTTTACAATAATTTTTTTCATGAATTGTTTGCATTGAAAAACAGACTGAGTTATTCCAGAACAGTTATAGCTACAGTTATTGCTACATAAATCAGTTGAATGTGTAACTCTTAAACAGTTTTTCTTTCCAATGAAATGTTGTGGAAAGACGCAACTATATAAAGATTGATTGTGTCCACATGGTTATTCATTAGAAATGATTATTTAGCAGCGAGGTGTGAAACATGTATTGTGTTGTTACATTTACATCCTGTCTAGCAACTTCAAAAGTCACACCCACTTGCAATTTGCTTTATAAGTGGAAATACATATAAAAATTTCAACATCTCAAGAGATTGTGCCCATTCGATGTGTAATATATCACTCAACTGACAAGAACACCTTAAAAACTGTCGCAGCTAATACATGTCTCAATTATTTTGCAAATTATCACAAATTAATTTAATACATATCTCCCTTATTAGATAAAATTTGCTTTCCAATGTTCAAAAGTACACGTAACTGCTCTCGGTTCCTGTTTCTGGCACAATTTCAAGAGTAATAACACAGAACTATTAGTCATGGCAGCCAAATTGTTACAACAATTATTGACAATTTTGTCACATTGCAACTGTCAGTGTACAGATCAATGTGTAAATGTGACACTAAAGCAAGTCCTGTATGCAAATAGTGCTTGCAGTATGGAAATTCATACAGAAACACTTATTAGTAGTGTAGTCTTTTCCCGAACTATATGTTCAACATGAAATGTAGTCAATTGTGCTTTCTGTAGTCAGTTCAGTGCTTTCATTCTATGGTATGTACATGTTTTTTTATTTTAGTCGGTCAGTTTTACACTTAGTCCCTTTTTGTGTGCTGTTATTTTCTTTACTTTATTGCAATTTTTAAACTTCAATCTGTACAACGCACTGAGACGCATGTGTAGCGTGTTTTTCTTACAAGAAATAAAATAATAATAATAATAATGTTAAAATATCCACAAGCAGTGCTGAATGACAATGCATACACACAGGCACTTCATCTTTATGATGTAGTAAAACATATTACAAATATGACACAGTAGTCTAATACCCAGGACTAATAGTAATCCTCTTAAATCAGAGTCAACTTTTCTTTGTCAAATAAAAGTACATGCATCTGTATGAATGCAAACAGATCCTTGTTGAATTCTAGTGGAAATTCTGGACTCTGAAAAGAAAAGAAAAATATTCATTTCAAATCCGATTTGAAATTTGGACTCTCTACAGAATGCATTGGATTACATACATGTATACAATATATTTCACAACATTAATCTATTGTTCCCTAGTTCTACAGGTATAATGGTATTAGGCATGTATGTGTGTACATGTAACAGCTATACATTGCTTGTGTGTCTTTTGGTGTCTTTGTCCGTAATATACATGTGCTATACTCTCAGTTGTCTATATAGTGAAAATTTGAAAACAAGAATTAAATTGCCCAAGAGCTAATTGACTATAGCTACCAGGGCACTTTCTACATGTTATTTCCCATCAAATCATTCTAATTTGAATATGCCCCTAATTTTTCTTTTGACCTTGATTTCCATTTTGACAAGGTTTGGCCAATAAAACATGTATGGCGATAAGCAGAATTCAATGTATTCCCTCAAGACCTTGGCACATTTCCTATGTATATGCAGGGAATTAGATGTATTCCCTGGACTGTCTACAAACCAAAGCTGGGATTAAATGGACTGGCATGTTATATTGGCAGTGTAAATCATGTTTATAGAATGATCAATCCATTTGCCACTCTAGTCTTGCAGTAATATCTAAATTGCAGTTTTCGTCTGATAATTGACCTAGCTTGACATCTGTGTATATAAACTGGGTAGGATTCATCCCACTGAAACTGCCGTTAATGTTATGACTGCAGGCCAGCTGAATGCATTAATGTAAAAAAAAACAAAAAAAAACAAGGAGTTCACATTCAATTCATATCTGAGAAAAAATATTCCCAAAATGTCTACAAAGAACATGCATGTCTGTGTCTACATGCACAATGATTTGAATTCAGCTGTAATCAAAGCCACACAGTAGTATTTGAGTAGCAACATTTGAGTACTGAATATTGGGCTACTAAAATATATCCCATTGCAATATGGTTGACTTACAAGGTCAGATCTATACATCTTATGACACAGATGAGGTAAAGCTTGTGACAAATTATCGTAAACCTTGACATAATCTTGTATATTGGCTACCAATGTTCACATAATTGCAATAGTTTGTTAAAACTAAAAGTCGTCATCAAGAATGGCACCTCATTAGCCTAGAAAACATGCTGTCAGTTTCTAAGAAAATGAAATAGCCTGTAGTGAGGGGAGTTCATAGGCTAGCTTAACCTAGATAAGGCTCCTAATTGACTTTCAAAACGTAGTAGCTGGTAATGATTTCTAGATTTGAAAATGAAAGACAAGTCTAGAGGCTAGGCTAATTGGGTTAGCTGTACAAATGAAAGAGGATTTAAAAGTCTGCATTCAAAATTGGTTCAACTATGAAATTATTTTTACTTGACATATAGTTAGTGCATTCTTTTAAGGCAAAAACCAATGAGGTTCAAGTAAAGATTTGAAAATACACATCATTCATATTTAATACTTGGCTCAAGTTTCAGTGATATGAAATTTAAGGCACAGCTGATCTAACAGTTGATCTAAGTTTTTTGAAAGATTCTTTAAATTGTCTTTAGTATACTATACCCCTATAAAAAAAAAAAAAAATGTCATCGAACATAGATATGCATATGGTTGGTTTACTCTTTTTTTTGTCCTAATCAGTAGTAGAGTTATTTTTTGGGACAACAGCTCGAAGTATGTGTCAAAGTAGTCTATGCCTATGGGCAAACTAGTCGGTATAGTGAGCAACACTGGCCTGCTGTCACCAGCAACCTGCACACTAGTTAGACTGCAATGTTACAATAATGTTTTGTTGATGTGTTGCAGGATCCAATGTTGTCAGCACATACAGCAACTGCTTCCAGACATCAAGAAAACATTCAAGACCAGTTACTGGTGGCAGTTCAGTCTATACATGATAATGTTGCAGCAGCAACATCAACAACGGATGTCTTGAAACATCATGATGGTAAGAATATTATAATTTATCATTCAAGTCACAAATGAAAAGGTCTGCATGCTCACAGAGATAAAAAAAAATTATTTTGAAACATTAAATCGTAACTTGTTGTTGATGTCTCATCAGTAGTATGGTCAGGGGAGTAGTAGAGTGGGCTGTCTTTGAAAGAAGAAATTTCATCAGGAATTATAACCCAGAGTCTATGAACATTAATTCTTGCATTATAGATGAAGTTCAATTCCTCTTTGAGCTCTACTGAAAATCACAAGGCAAAGTCTGGCAGAAAAAAATGTGCTTGCCGTTATTAAGTCTAGAGGTATATTCCCCGGCCAATACTTTATATTATGTACATATTAATAATTTATTGAAATGGAGACAGTGGCACACCAAGTGTATCGTATCTGTCATCACCCCATTGCTGAAACTCCCAGTGGTAAAACAGGTAAATGACCTGGCAAAGCTTGTTTTATACTAGAACAAGAAAAAATTATGATTATAAACTCTTAGGTGTGTCATCAGAATTCATGCATTTTTAATTCTATGTTTCCCTAATATAATGAACATATCCAGGGATGGATATTAGTGTTTGTAAAATGAAGATTGGATTTTAGAGATGACATTTAATTTTAATTAGGTTAATGTATAGTTGTGCAATTCATCAATGTAAAAATAGCAGTCTGTAACATCATTATTAGTCTACTGTTCTGAGTTCTATATTGAGTTAATTCTAAGTACCTGGAATAATATTTACCAACTTAGCACAGAAAAATAACAATCATTCAAATTCTTGGTTTACATCATGACTTCCGATCCACACACTACACACACAATACTATAAACGCATAAGAATAAGTTAGCCTTTGTGTTCGATTTCTAACATGGCATAAAATGCAATCAAAGGTACCAAGAATTATATTTGTGTGTGTATTTGTAGAATAGTGTGTAAACATCCAAAAGCAGACCATTACATACACAGATATGCAAGTATTGAAGCCTTTAGTAACTTAGTACTAATGAGAATGGAGAAGTGTCAATATAGTTTTCTGCTGATACTACTAGGAAAAAAAGTACAAGAAAGTAAATCACACCTTTTTCCTAAGATCTCACCAACATAGCCAGGAGTGTATTATTTGTCAGTGGATGTGAATATTAGAAAGTTATTAATTGGTGCTTTGTTTTACCCTGCAGTTGGTATTCCATCAGTTGCAGCAACAGGAAGTTCTATATCTGCAGCACACCAACAGTTAATGATGAACCCTGCTACATTACAAGCACTGCAAGCACAACAAGCACTCCTAGCACATCAAGGACTTAATACACAGGTAACTCAAATAATGGTTATGAATTTAAATACAACAAAACAGATGTTCTTTTATTTCAGAGAGTATTATAATTCATAATATCACTATTCAAATACAAAATATATACTTTTGAATCCAATGAGTCAGCATGTAAAATGAATTTCTTGTCAGTGAAAACTAATGACATTTGTGAATTGACTAATTTCAATGAAATTGTTATTAGAAAAATCACACTACTTAAATTGGATATTAAGTACAATCGTATGTAAATATTAATACTAATAGTAACATATGGGCCAAATCAGACATTCAACCACTCATCACAACAAATTTATGGACAAATCTCTGATGAAGGTTGTTCTCTCTCGCACGTTGCTCCCAAACTATGGAACTCTGTGTCATGTGATGTACAGTCATCAAGCCTCCAGCCAGGATTGTTTCAAAACAAAATTGAAGACATATTTGTTCATCAAAGCCTACAGTGTGCTTTAGCCATTTTGTGCTGCTACTGAACAGAACATTACTCTGGAGATTGGTGATATAGAAATGTGATTGATTGATTGATTGATTGATTGATTGATTGATTGATATATCACAAAAAAAAGTCACTTTAGCTCTTTGACAATCTGTTTATATACCTAGATGAAGAATATGTATGATGAAGAAAGGGCCAGCAAAAGTACTGACACATTATTCATCTTAGGTTTTGTTGATGTAGACACCCAATTTCGGTTACATTTCTGTTGAATCTTTGATCTGTGTATACTTTAATGTCAGTTATCATCAGTTATCAGCTGGTAAGATACCTGTGAATGACAGTGAAAGTGCTGTCTATCAAATAAAACAACAATTTCAGCTTGGCAAGTCATTGGCTTTGATCATATATTTATATGCTCTCTTTTCCTGTAAATTTGTTCCTTTCAAAGGAAACTTGTAGCAATTAATGTTACGTCATGTTCATTGATAGTATTATAACATGTTTGTTTTTTTATTCAATACCCATAGATTGCTGCCAGCCAACATTTGCTTTCCACTGCAACCAATGCTGCTGCTTTGAATTCAACACAACATGCCACCACACAACAAGTACTGCCTAGTGCTGTTGCTGCAACTGCTGCAGCTGCTAGCCAAAGCCAACAACTGTCTAGACCACAGTTGCAGCAAACTCAACAACCACAGCAAACTTTGCAGCAGCAACAACAACAACAACAACAACAACAACAGCAGCAGCAGCAGCAGCAGCAACAACAACAACAACAACAACAACAACAACAGCAACCACAGCAGCAGCAGCCACCTGCTCAAGTGCTAACCTTGCCAGCAACCAGTCTAACTGGTCAACAACTCATTACCATTCCAGCCAACAGTGCAACAGGACAACCACAGCAGCAGTTTTTAACAATCCCAGTGACAAATGCTGCAGGACAGCAGCAAATTTTGACAATCCCAGTATCAATCGCCCAAGGACAGGGTGGTATCCAGTTTCTTGCCATACCATCATCGAGTGGTCAAATACTGGCAGCAGGTATCAATGCTAATAGTGGAATACCAGCCAATCAGATGGTTTCCACTGTAGCTGCTCAACCTACAACAACACCTGTTTCTGCTTCCACAGCACCACTTTCTCTTTCTATGGTGACAGCGACGAGTGCTCCCACCATGTCTGTTTCAGCATTGCCAACTTCCACAGTGCAGTCACAATCTGCTATCAGTGCTATACCCGCCCCAATCACTGCCTCCACCCACCAAACCGTACCTGCGGCCCACCAACAGATGCTATCCAGTGGCACCAATCAGATGTTAACTTCTGCCCTTCCATCAGCAGTTACAAGTCACATCAATGCCCAAGGTAATATTACTTCTCAGTCAATGGTCCGAGTTCTCCCCAGAAAAAAATGATAATAGCCATATTAAATTTACATAACTGAGGAATGTGTTTAATATGTTAATTGATTTCTATTGCTTTTAAGATGTCATAGGACTAGTAAAGCCTGCGGAGAGAACTTTGAGCTGAAACTCAATTTTAAATGTTGCAATTTTGTTTTAAAAGAGTTTGAACTGGGTAATAAATGCATAGCACTAAGAATTATAAGATCAAAACATATTCACTGTGGAAAGGTTATTTTTGATTAAAAAAAGGTGTACAATATTATTCATCTCTCTTTTTGATCAACACTAAATAAACATAGAATGTGCTTTCATTGAGACAGTATTTAAAAGTTTATATCTACATGTATATTATCAGAGGGTTTCTAGTCAGACTGGCAGTGTCTCATACATCAATGTCTTGTACCTATGTATAGTCGATGTCCACGGTCTCTTGTAGTGTATATGTACATTGTAGTTGGGTCAATTAATATCACTTTATGTTACAAGTAGACATTGCTATGTTTAACATCACTTTATGTTATGAGTAGACATTGCTATTTTATGAGTATACATCGCTATATATGGTGTTATGAACTTGTCAGCAAATTCTGGAACATTTAGTGTTGGGGTTATGTATTCAAACAGAGCAGACTGGTTTTACCATCGTTGTAAGATGACATGTTTTGTCGTTCCAGGTCTTGCTGTCACTGGTGTTGGTTTAACAAGTACCACTCCCGGGCAGGGAGTACTAGCCCAGACTGCCATTGCTCCTACCTCACTGTCTACTGCTATTACAGCACCATCAGTAGCAACGCCACAAATCAGCACCCAGTCTTCAGGTGGTTCTCCTGGTAGTAATACCAATATAAGTCAACTTACAACAAGTATGTGCACGGTGCATGTACTCTCACCCACTGATCAGTGCCAAAAAGGGAAAAAATCACCCCTTCCAAAAAATTACACAAATTAGTAATTCACAAGTTTGAAATTATGTACAAAATGATGATACAAATTTGAAAAAATTGCTAAGAATTAAATTTGATGTACTATACTGTGCATGTTGCAGTGACTAATACCATTCAAGCTCATGACGTGAATATCAGTCAATAGCGTCTTAGTATTTGTCATATGTATTTTCTTTCACAACAAGTCGTACGTTTACAAGTTTCTATGTATACATTGAAGTACATTGTATCAAGCACAAACATATCTAACAAACATGCCTTGTTGATAACCTCGTATTCTGTGTTTATACCTCTAGCCTTGCATATCAAAGTAACAAGGTTTAATAAACAACATGAGATAAAAAAGAGCTTTGCTGAATCAGTGTCGGATAAATGAATCAAATTCTTTATACATATTATATAAATCTCATCTTACTTCCAGTCTCTCAGAAATCATGCATGCATCCGCCTATTATTAATTTGTGTTCTATTCATTCCAGACGGAAACAGCCATGCCGAGGTTGATGGTGTCAACCTCGAGGAAATCCGTGAGTTTGCTAAGCAGTTTAAAATTCGCAGGCTTTCCCTCGGTCTGACACAAACACAAGTTGGCCAGGCACTCAGTGCTACTGAAGGACCCGCCTACAGTCAATCAGCTATATGCAGGTAAATAATACATATTTTTCAATGGTATATACTTTTAAAAACAAAAGTGAATGATATTCATGTCATAGAGGGTGCCATAACTGAAGTGTTTTTAAAAGGATTTAAACTATGTATGTGCTGTTACACAATTCTATCCTTGTCAATAGCACATCATGTCAAATAAATTCTCAATGAACATGATCGTTTACTGTGTACAAAAGTTGTGTATTAGTGTATGAATTTCTTATGACAAAACTGATATTCTTATTTTTTTGTTTTAATTTTCTTTGTACCAAGAACAAGAATAGTTCTTTCTGACCTTACTTGTTATCAGAAGCCAAAAAAGTCAGGTGAATGTTGTCAAATTGATAACATTATTTTTCACCACCATTTCTCTGAAAAGATCTGACCCCATCATCTTTATAATACATGAAATTCCAACAGGTTTGAAAAATTGGATATTACTCCCAAGAGTGCCCAAAAAATTAAACCAGTCTTAGAAAGATGGATGCAGGAGGCAGAAGAACGGCATAAGAATGGTGTGGGACCTTTAACAGACTTTGTGGGTAGTGAACCCTCCAAGAAACGTAAACGTCGTACTTCATTCACACCGCAGGCATTGGAAGTACTGAATGCATACTTTGAAAAGACCACTCATCCCTCCAGCCAAGACATGACAGAGTTATCCAATAAATTGAGTTATGACAGAGAGGTAGTGAGAGTCTGGTTCTGTAACAAGAGACAGGCTTTGAAAAATACCATCAAGAAACTGAAATCGCCATGAGAACTGAAAGTCAACATCAAAATAATAATGAGTAACATCCACCTTCAATGCGTTTTTATTTTCTATAACCACAGATAAGGAAACCGTGAACAAATACTGAATCCTCACTCTGAAATTATTTATTTATTATATTTGTGAGGACAGTTGGTAGTACGTAAGGAGGGTATTTTTTCAGAATTGTTAGATTCTTTTAAAAGAGATCTCAAAGGGATGTTAGTTAAACCAAAGAAACATGCCAGGTTCTGTCTTGTGTTGTTTTAACAATGAAACATGGAACTGCTTCAATGGATCTAGACTGAATGATTCATAGTTGTGTACATTCCTGTATTCATTCATTTTTGGCTAATGGTCAACAAGAGTTCCAACAGCGATAAATATTTCAGTGTACCTGACTAAAATGCCATGACTAAATACCAGTACACTGTACATCACAGTGAAAAGTAAACATCACAAGCAAGAGAACCCTTGAAAAAAACAATTGTGAAAAAAACTCATTTAGACAAGGTCAGGAAAAGTACATTCTTAACATGAAAGTATGATTAGTATAGTTTTTATCACAGAACACACTACCAACTTACCTTGAATAATATTAGTTGAACTTGTGCAAGTCTGAGAGAAAAGTTTGAGGAGCAAACAGGAGGTACTGAGAAGTTTTCTCCCAGCAGAGTAGACTATTTTAGGAATTTCGTGACCAAAATTACGTGAGTTTTTTTAGTTTCTATAAAAAACAGCACATGTTACTTTCTTCTGTTATAATTTTTTACAAAAAGCTGAAAAGAATATTTTATTTTTCTATTGACGTTTCAGTCCTCATGTCAAGTTTGAAAGAGAAACATGAAGAAGTTGTTTTATTTTGCGATCAGGAGAACTGAAAGTATAATTGTAGGTGTCGAATGAGAAGTGAATTAGGGCAAAGTTACCTTGATCGTTGATAATTGACAGATGGTTGTGTTGCATGTTTTGTCAGTGAATTATTCATTGTATTGTCAGTAGTAGAAAGAGAATTCATGTTAGTCAGCTAGAATCCAGATTTTGGCAAGTATTTGTAATACAGGGTTATGTGCAAGGGGAAAAAGTGTAAAATGTCTGTGTTCCAGTTATGTCTCTCAAGGTCATGAACTGTTGACCTTAATTAATGATTGTTGACCTTTGACCCCCACACATTAGTCGATATGAAAGAAAGTGATTTTCTAAAGTTGTAATATGAGGTACCTGTTTCTATGTAATTTTTGTTTATCCACAAGTTCTTTTAGGAATGATAGATATTTTTATGAACTATTGAAGGCCTATGACTTACCAAGACATTTCTGTTCCCTCCTAGCCTGTTTATCTGCCTGCAGTGTATATTACATGTACACAACAAATATATAGACACAGTGCATGCAGCAAACATAGAATTGCTAAAATGGCAAGTGCAGTTGTGATTTTGTGGTATTGTTAATACCATTCATTTGACTTCATGGCTACAAATTCACAAGTCACTGCCTGATACTTACAGATGCGTAGAGTCATTTTGCAATGCCATCACTCTTATCAAATTTGCAGTGCACCCTCAATGTAAAGTTTGTAAGCACCTTTTGTTTGCTACGGAAGTGAGAAATTGATATTTCGTCATAAATTGATATACTGTACACTTAACCATCTCATTGATTCACATCTAGATATTTATATCAACTATTGTTTTCACCATGATGCAGAGTTCTTTGATTTTAAATACCCTATCTTTTGGCAATGTTTCGATGACAATATCTATTGTCTGTGTAGCAAAATTAAATATACATACTCGAACACTGAGAGTTAAACATGAACATTTAGAATGCACACAGTGTTCAAACATATGAAAAGCTAAGATTACTTAATTTAGATTAGTATCAATTGCCCAATTTAAAACTTAGCAAGCTAAGCATGGTGATTGCATTGTGGTTGTAGCCAACTTTTATGTCATCATAAACAAAGAAACCTCACAAATGCATCAATAATTATGATGATTGTAGAAAGCACTGCTCTTTTGAGGTTATTTTGTCTTTATAGATATTGACCTCACAATAACATGCACCCTTAAGGTAAATACTGGTAGAGCAAATGCAGCACTTGGCTTGCCAGCGCTGTAATTTCTGAACTTGTAATCTCAGTACCTCTATCACAGTAAACTGTAAGATATGTTGTGTCTCATCCGCCCTCACCGGCCTCCCTCAGTGAGAGGGGTTGACTGATGTGTGAGGGTGTCCCTTCACAACGTACCTTACAGACTGCTGTCACATGTGATACAGAGACTGTGTGATGAGGACAGACAGCCCAAGGTGTAGTTTTGATTGCAGTCTTCAATTTCGCTTGGTGTATAATTTAGAAGTTCTACCCAAGAGTCTTGCAAGGAGAATATGTCTAGACTCATGTCATTGCCTGAGACTTAAATGTAAATTATTCATTCAAAAGTAATTGATTTTATGAAAAGATAATCCAGTTTGACCTAACCTACAAATACCAGTCGTCATACAGACACTATAATAGTCACCAATCATTGTACATTTTAAAAATTGATGCTATGGAACATTCATACTTCAGTCCTATTTCTGAAGGCATGGCAGCAAACAACTCACATAATGATTCTGTATACCCTTGACTTTCCTATATATTTGTACATGACTTCCTTGTTGTCACTTTAGTGGATGTTATTGATTGCAAATCTTACAGGCTACTTAAATTGAAATGCTAAATGGGGCATTGTAATGGAGTCAGGTGTTGATCAAGTGTTGTAACCCATTTGATAGCCCAGAATCCAGTCCTGTTGGGACATTCTGCCTTTTTTCCTACCACACCTGGCATTTAGCTAGTGACCATTTACTTTAATTAATGTTTGGCCAGAAAGAAGGTGCAAATTGTGCTTGCATTTTAAATTTTTCCCACTGTGAGATAACATAAGGAGCATAATCATGTGATTAGAACCAACTTGAAGGATTGAGCTATATGATATAAGCATAATTACCATATTCAATATAGGGATTGAATGTTGCTTTGGGGGAATCGTAATCTAATTTTAAGTTTGAATAAATGGTTGCTAGTGAAATGCCAGGCTTGGTAGGGGAAAGGCGAGAGCCACAAATTCCCAGACCACAGGATTCTAGGCTAGCCATTCAATGAATATTATACAGTGTACGATGCGAGGCTGTGGAATATCCATATATTCATAAACAACAAGTGAATACAAGAATGATAGATATGAAATTATGAATAGTAATTACCGACACATTGTTTACTATATGGTTCAAACATGCAATGCTATTTAGACATTATTCTTCATTCAGGCAAGGAAAATGCTCTTGACTTAAATGGACCTTGTCGATTTGAGTGAAGGCTAGAAGTGACAACACTCAAGGCCACATGTATTTTCTGGTGGAATGGAGGAAATATTAGAATATAATATAACTATATCTGCGTAAATGATGAAAATGAGTAATGGTGACTTTTGGACATTTTGACTCTTATTTTGAGTATCGCAGAATGAGTAACATACATATGTTGTCATGACGTTCAACAATTCAGGATATAAATCCAAAAACTTTAGTTTGAACATGTTCAACTTGGCTTGCACATGGTGTAAAACTCATTATCATTGGTGATAAACACTACAGGAGATGATGACTTTGATAAGTTTCAAGTAACAAAGAAAGAAATTTGAACAGTAAATCTTTAAGAAATTTTTTTAAAAAGGAAAATAGCCTCACAAAATCATGGTCATAGGCTGAATGTACATAATCATGCATGGTATTTTTTAAAAAGCTGATGAAAAACTGTTTACTTAATTAAATAAGTAGTGTGTCCTTCTTTATCAAGTTAAATTAAGTGCCATATCATTTCTATAGTTGACTTCTTTTAACTGTGTTTTATAGTGGTTTTTCTTTTTGTCATACTTAGTATACAAATCGTCTATTTGAAGAAAAACAGAATGTAATTTTATGAATGTTTAATTATCACAAAAAGTTCTAGTCGTGTTCATTTTCATTTTTTAAATTTAGTTCATTTTTATTTTGTAAATTGCAACTTATAAAGTTGTAAAAGAAAGAGTTACAGTTGTGTATGGTCGTACTGTAGTTTCCATATATGAATATATATAAATATATATATATATTTAAAAAAAACTTTTAGAACTGTAGAATTATGTACTGCAAGTTTTAAGATCTGTGATCGATACGTGGTAGTTGAAATGCCAACTCGTTTTAATGAGAGAATGTTGCCAGTCTGTCACAAAGCAGGGCAATTTTAAGTGTATGAGGGCGCTGTTTACAGTAGTCCACCATCGATGTAGTATTTTCACTTGTGTATGAGGGCGATGTTTACAGTCGTCCACCCTCTATGTTAGTATTTTCACTAGATGTATTTATCCTATTTATCTTAGAGAGATGTTTTTCGACATGTTCTTTACTCAATTTCCGTTTCCATCCAACCTTGCACAGAGTGCTTCTGGAGTACTGCAGCATTTTTTTGTGTGTAATGTATTTGATTTTTTATTTTTGGTGGCGACGAAAGTGCCACCAGTAACAATCAACTTGAAAAGAAAAAAATAATGAATAAAGATAAACAGAAGTAGTTTGATGGAATTATATGTGAGGTCTCAAATACACTATTTTTTGGGGGACCAAAAAAACCTTCTGTTTTATTTATTTGATACGTTCTCTTGCCTCATGTAAAATAGCAGCGTAGCTAGCTCATAATTTATTCCATTTCTGTGTTGTGTATTTCTACCTGTACTTGACTTTGCTGTTATTTGTCCTGTGACAGTTTATCCCTGTGACAAGTCCTTGTCATGTAAGGAGTATATAGTGACCCCTGACCCTTGACTCGTGACCTTGTTTTGTACCTGGTCAAATCATATTTTGTATGAAAAGTGAAATAAATGCAGTTGCAATTTGTGTACCAACTGGAAAGTAACTATGTTTAGTGTGGTTGTCTTTGTGATAGAGATCTGATGGAGAGAGAGAGAGAGAGAGAGAGAGAGAGAGAGAGAGATGTGTATTTTAGAAAATATATGGTCATGGCATGTGCTGATATCTTAAAGTGCCCATATGGATGAAGATTGGGTATTTATTTTGGATTTTTAATTTATAAAACAATTTTATCATGCCTTCCTACTTGAGAAAATCAGTGTCAAATAACATTGACCAAGTCTGTGTTTGCAACTTGATACATTGAAAAAGGCTAAAAATGAGTAAACAAGTTTATTATTGTACATACAATAACAAACATTTTACACACTTATCAGTCTTTTGCAATGTATTGAGTTACAATCAAGGACGTGGCATACGTTGTTTCACATTGATTTTTCAAGTAGGTAGCCATGATAAAATTGTTTTATGAATTAAAAATCCAAAATAAATACCCAATCCTCATCCATATGGCCACTTTACAAATGTAATAATAGCATAAAAACGTTGAGTCAGGTGGTCAGTTAAAAACAAAACAAAAAATGTGTGAAAAACAAGTAAGTGTATGTGTAAATGTTGTTGATACTTTCATTTCATAATCATACTTCAACAGTTTGAATGACTTGGACATGACAATTAAAGTCAGAACCACCTGGTTTATTAAAGTTTCCAACTTTAGCAATAAATTATTTTTACTCAGAAACATACTCATGGGGTCAGCATCATACAATTGCTTATCAGTGACATGATTTTTTTCTATTCCTACTGTCAAGGCGTCAATTTTTAAAATTATTTTGCCAATATAGGGTTGCATGGGTCATGAGTAACATAACGTGGCTTCCTTAGGGGATTCAAATATATCTAACAAAATTGGACTAAAAATATATATTCTAATCCCTTATATTTAAATTCAATTATTCCTTGCCATGTGTGTATCAAAATGTTTATCATTCACTGTAAAAATTGCCATTCACGTGAGCAAGATTTAGAGCTAGTATATCATGCTGTAATATAGGTCAGTTGTGTTTGTGGTGTTACATCCGGACCGGCACCAACGAATAAGTCTGTGGTCAACGTACTAGTATTCTACAGTCTATAGCGCCCCCAACGTTCAATAAATCAAGTAACGTTTATTTACCAATTTCATCCGATCACACTAGCAGTGCAGTGCAGAATATTACTTGTAGAGTAGACTTTCCTCAGGTCGATGGCTTTCCTCTCAGCTACCTCCTGATGTATCCGCCATAATAAAAATGCATATCATTATGGTGGTTAATCATTGCAAAGAAAAGGATTAATTTGTCATATCAAGCAACAAGTCTTTACATTAAACGTATGAGTACTTGTAATTGTAAACACCTATCGTGACACAACATATCCATCCCCCACCCCCACCCCCACCCCTTCAATCACTTTGAGTCGCCATCCACTTCCCTATGCTACGGTAATGGAGCGGATTTTAGTCACACGGCGCAAAACGATGAAAAGAATCAGTAAGATTTTGTTGAACCTGACAAACTTAAGCTTTGTTACACATTTTTCGTAAACTCTTGAAATCGAACGGCATGTCTTGTTGTACTGGTAGTTGTTCCGACGATCTTATAAGTTTATTAATTATGAGTTATCATTTCTTTATGTATGATGATATCTTGTTCTAAACAATAATGATTACATCGTCAATTAAAAGGTGTATATATCATAACAATTTATAAAGTGTATCATAAAATATGTAAGTATTACAACTTACAGTTAAAACATAAATGATAACAATGATAAAGAAATGACTTCATATGCGTGATAGTCTATAGATCATAACAAGCAAATGATTAATATTTCATAATACAGTACTATTATTGAAAATTACGAACAAAATATTTTCAAGAGAACACAATAATAGAGATATGATTTATATTACAATTGCAAGTTAATATGTACAGAGTATGTGACATTAAACATTGAATACATACGCCGTCAATTTCAAACGTTCGTTCCGGGTTGACTGATCCGCTTCATGATAAAAACGGGTCTATAGCTCCGACCTCACCGTCTGAGGCGCCCCATCACGGCATTCCTAACTGACTAGATTACTGAATTGTAAAGATAAACTATGATAAAACTAAATCTTTGCAACTTATATTTAACCAATCAAGGGAATCAACCGTACTTGTTTATTTGGGAGGACATAAAATTACATATTCTAATTCTTGCTGTTGGTTTATCTAGAGAATGCTATAATGGGGACGTCGTCATTTCGTGTTTTGATGTTGGAATTGTCCACTTTAATAGATTAATAAGGGTCGACCATTTAGTCCGTAAGTACAGTTTACTACTAGTATACGAAGTTATATCAGAAAATGTCATTTTAGCAGATAGAGAGGAAGTAATTGGTGGTTACCCCAAAATGACACGAAGTTATCGTATGTATGCGCCACCTTTCACTGAGTAGACCTAATGGAATTACAACTATTCAGAAGGTACGTTGGTGGGGGAGGGGGGGGGGGGGTGACAGCAATGTTTTTAACTTGAATTGTATCGATATATATATATATATATATATATATATATATATATATATATATATATATATATATCGATATATATATATCGATATATAGACTGTAAGATACGTCGTGTTATTCTGCCCTATCGGTCTTCTTATAACCTGATGAGTGCTGACTGCGATAGCGTGGCACGAATGTCTGTATCTTACAGACTTCGCATAACAAGTCCACACACCGCGTAATATATGATATAATTATATTTCGCGGTATGTGGACTTACCCAATCCTAGAAACCCGTGTTATTTTACCCCTTGCATATATTATCGGCCAATTATCTCAATATCGGATCGATATTTTATTGTATTCTAAAACATATATCGGGAAACAAGTGCCTGTAGCTTAGACCTATGCTTGTTGTGACATAATTTGCCATCGACGCAAACCACGACCTGTTTTACGTTAACGCGCCGTCCCCACTTTTATTTCGAAGTTTAGCGGAAGAAATAACAGCTCTGATTTTATTTCGAAGTGTAGCGGAAGAAATAACAGCTCTGGTTTGCGAGAATGAAAATTTGTCCACGTCTACTACTCGTCCGGAGCCTATACGAACCTTTCATTCATTCATTCATTCATTCATTCATTCATTCATTCATTCATTCATTCATTCATTCATTCATTCATTCATTCATTCATTCATTCATTCATTCGTTCGTTCGTTCGTTCATTCGTTTATTTATTTATTTATTTATTTCATATTACAATCGTCCTCCGAAGGGAAAATGTAAAAAAACATTAGAAGGCCCTGTATGAATTGATGGAATATTATTTACATGTTTATGATGTATTTTAACTACTAGCACTTCATGTACATGTATATGTTCAGCTCTGATCATGAACTTTTTCAAAATGATCGAACCGCGTGACGAAATTGCCGAAACTGTATTATTTTACCGTTAGGAACTGTGTAAGGGTGACCCTATTATTTTTTTCATCTGTTTCTCATTACCCGACCTATCCAATTTTTCAGCTCCGACATCAAAATAAAAAAAAATATTTAGATTTTCGCCTGTCTCTAATATTTTGCGACACAGCGCCCTCTCTGGCGGAAGTGTCTGGACTGTTGACGTCATCTACAGTAGTATCGGCGACGACGACGACGACACTTGTTTACGAACAGAGAACTTCTTCATGATGAAATTTACTGAAGCAGGGGGTTGAGAACATGCCAAGCTGGGAAAGGGCTTGTTACGAATCCAATAAAAAGAATATAGAGAGGAGGAAAACTTAAAGGAGAGGCAGAGAAACATTCAGTATGGAGAAGATGATTTTTATTTTTTTTACTTTTTTTCAAATCGACCGACCGACCGACCGACGGATGGATCGATCTATAGTTGCGATAGCTGCAATAATTGTAGCGTCTTGTTGCGGTTTTGTGGGTTTTTTCGTCTGTTTTGGTGACTTTTTAAGTTTTAGTGTCTAACCCGCACCTAACACTAAAACTTAAAAAGTCACCAAAACAGACGAAAAAACCCACAAAACCGCAACAAGACGCTACTACTTATTGCAGCTATAGTTGCGAAACATAAAAAATAGGGTCACTCTAACGTCCTATAGCCTATTATCGAAATGTGTAATGTCCACAAATTCTTCATATTTATTTTGTCTTTATTGTATGTCCGATTGTAAGACCTCGGATCAGTTCAGTCGGTTTTAGAATTCCAAGGTGGATATCATCCTCATTTGCTGTGAACATACTATACTACTACTATACACACTATCAATACATCTGACCATCGGAACAACTAGCTCGGGTGACTTGTTTCGTTGTACCTGATCACGTGATTGAACGGCAAGCTACAAGTATATAACATAAATTATGACGTCATGCCGGGTTCGTCCATACGCTTTCGATCGACATCTCCAGCTATCTCCACATGAAAGACGGCGGACCCTTGCATCACTTTCCGGCTACTCTATAAAAGCCGATCATAACCATAAACAGGAAACTGGTGGTCGCACAGAAGTAACAGACATCGAAAGAAAGTGGAACGCTGTGCTACTTTTACAGAGGTAAGTGTAAAACTGACCGCAATGTCTATGTGTACGGTCGGTGTTTTTGGTCCGTTGCGTTGTGACAGTCTATTTCATAATTATAACGGCGATTGTCATTACGTAACATTCCCATCATCTCCAAGCACAGTGCCCCATAGTCTCTCTAGTTTGCAGTCTCCTGTGAAGTCTAAGGGAGTAATTCAACTACCAGTATAACCCATCGAGTTTAGACATTTACTCAGGTCACGTAGTTGATTACAGTCCTTTCGATTGTCACTAGCTTGTTTCTCAGCCGCTAGTGTATCGACCGAACCGTACTCGGTGTATACCGGTAATGCGGTATCTGTGATCTACGTCAACAAACACGGTCACTGGTCACATTCCGTGCCAGTTGTTCCTACTCGTCCCACCAACGCCAACCCGTGAGTTCACTGTTTTAGATCAAGTGCAAGGGAAATGTACCCACGTGTATGTCCTCAGAATCAAGAGTACGCAAATTAGAAATCTGCGCTGGCGATAAGGTAACAAACTGTCGAGGTCTTGACACCGTAGGAAGAGAACGGGTTCTGGTGTAAATTTAGTCACACTCGCATCTAGTGCATATCATTCCGTGGTCGTGTGTTCAGAAACGTGCCCGATAGAACCTCATCGCCAATCTGATTAAAATGTGATGTAGTGAATTTGGCGCGATTTCTTTATTTACCTCTCTTTCCAACGTTCTTTTTTTGTTCTGTGACAGTATGAGTGAACGCAGTTTCCCCTAATATCTTGCAGTAATTATACTGGCAGTTTAATATACTCCAAGCCCTTATGACAAGTTATGTACCTTCATGTTGTAGGTCAGTTATGCTCACAGTCACAGAACAAAAAAAAGAACATACCACAACAAAAGTAGGAGGTATAAAATAAATAAATCGCGCCAAGTTCCCTACATCTGATTTTAATCAGATTGATAGAACCCCTACTTGTGAAATCAAAGAAGTGTCATTTTACAACACAAGTATATATCCATGGAACTATATAACCACTACTTCCATGATATATCTATGTCACATTGTGTGTGTATTGGCAGGAATCTTCACCAGCAGATAATTTCCTTTGTCCTAAGTTACAGTGTATACCAAGCATTGTGTGGTAAATGAATGACATTCCATATACCATACCTTTGTATGCACACCCATAGTTCACTAGGTTTTAAATATGCACACAAAATCATCAGGAATATATATTTTTAAAAAAAAAACATCTAATAGATAGATGTATACTGAAACTCAAGTTGTTTGATAATATTAATAAACATTATGTATTGGCAGGGTGTGAGAATAAAGCTGCTCTCATGTTGGAGGTCACACTGACCTTAATCAATGCTGTGTTACAGTTATTCATTTTCTAGTGTCAACGACCTTTTTTTTCCTAATTATAGTACATTACACCTTCCTTAGCAACACATCTTGCATTATCTCAACAGGTCTGTTATGAGATTCTCTGAACCTCGTGCAAATGAATACATTGACACTTATGGTACTCAGTGTTCTACTGCACCAAATATGGTCAGAAAACAAAATGATGACATCATTGCCTTTGTCTCCATAGCACTTAAAAATCTTGTTTGTTGAGGATAAACCGACACCGGGTGCAGTGTTTTCATATCATGTGCACTTAATTCTGAAAATAATTTTACAGTAAATTTGAAAATATATAAAGACTTTAGTAACTTATGATCTGATTGTTAATTACTATTTAGTATATAGCAAAATGTTATCTCCTGATAAATTGAATAGTGTACCTTGAAATGATTGGATGGTTTTGTGATCCAATTATTTTATTAGCTGTATATATAAATAATTGATTAAAAATACAATAGAATTATGTAGCTCTAATTACAATGTCTCTAGTTACATGTTTGTATCTATTCAAAACTTCCAGTAGCCTAAGAATACACAGTGTTCTGATACAAATTTGGTGGAGTGAATCTTGGACAACACTCATTGTGTCAAGTTCAGCAATGTAACAGAAAGAATGCACTTTCTCACAGTCACATGACACATACTATTAAAATTCAAGAATCACACAATGGTTTTACCGTTTAACTGAGGGAAATATGAATACAATTTTTCATAAAATGAAAATCACTCCCATTAATTTTCAATATGATTCATAATATAATTATTGCATTTTTTAATGTCTGATATGAAAAGAAGATTTATGAAAATTGTAGTGATGTTACGTTAAAAGAAACACTCTTCAACTTCTTGAATTATTACTGGATATTGTGTTGAATTTTGACAGGTAATTACTATCATGAAAAAAAAAGAATTGATAGGATATTAAATTGAGAGCAAGTATATTGATACATATCAATCAAGAGATATATTAACGACAAACATGAACTACACATCACTAAAATACAATCATTACCTGCCCTAGTTATGTCTCCACTGAGAATACAATTCAGTCGTTACTATGGTGATTGGTCTCACCTGTCTAAAACACTAATGGCTTACATTTGACATTTTCCTTCCGAGCAAAGACATTACACATAGTGTTATGGATGTGTCAAAGCCATTTTATTCTGTACTTTTCTCACTAGTCTAGTTCCAGACAGGGACAGAATTACGTATTAAATAAGATGAAATATTTAATACGTAGTCCTGTCCCTGTCTGGAACTAGACTATTTTCTCACAGGAAGGAAATGAATGCCCCTTAATAGCGATAACTTGGTGGCCTGTCACTTCTTTGTAAATGAGAGAGAGAAAAGGGACTTTTGAGTCTTGAAATGGAGTATGCCAGGTCCTAGACTACAGAACCTGGACTAGCCTGGAATCCATGAAGATGGGTATTTTAGAAAGTGATCGGAAAGCAAAATGTAAATCCCAATCTGCAGTGATTCCAGGTTATACCTAGTTTAAATTATTTTGATTTTTAAGGGACATACGCTATTGTCCTGTCTTTAGTTTTGGAAGGACTTTAAAATGAGTATATGGATGATTTGTATTGCAGGAAATGTAATTTTGAGAAAGTATAAATTGAAGTTTGCCTCATATGAAAAGATGGTGCAAAGTCAGTATAAACTATTTGACCCTGACAGTATGCAAAAGAGTGTAAAAGAAAAGAAATTTATGACATCATGCCATGTATGAAGTAGAGTGTGATGACTCAGCACAATGCTATTGACTGACTTCATAATGACATCATCTCATGTCACACATCACGCGTCATTTACTCTCTGCCGTGAACTTTGACCACAATAAGTAAATTGTGCCTTTTTGACTGCTGTATGTGTATAGAACAGACTTTGTAGTCATGTGGATACTTGGCAGTGTTTTATGACTTTGGGCAGCAATATTTAATACTGGGAGCCAAGTGGTGACAGTACATTGTATTGGCTCATGTGAGTGTTTTATAGGCCAACGACCTTTTTCAATAAAGGTCTCACACATGTCAAACGCGTGTGGTGAGACTCCCAATCGATCTATAGCAGTGATGTGTAGAATTGTGACATAGTGTGTCTCTGTATGCATGTATGAATATATTCTTCTTTATGTGGATAAATAAAGTGATTTATTAGAAACAATGAAAAATTGACAATAGGCTTTAGAAAAGAAACCAATACAAATTTGTGTGTTTTCAAAGTCAGAGTGTTATGAAATAGTCATTAAATGTACAGAAAAATACTATATTTGATATTCAATATGCATTATTGACATTTTGGATAATTATTAATTTTACTGTAAATGTCTTCGTACCTTGTGCAAAATTATTGATCTGAAGAGCTATTTCAGTAAATAAAAATCAGTGGACTATACCATTACCAGTCCCTTAAAGTGGAACATTGTCCGGTTAGCAGTGAAAGTGGGCTTTGTTTAATAGTGCATGTCTTTGTACAGGGTGGTACTGGTGGCACATATAGGTAGGTAAAATCTCCCTGAGTTTCTCAAGCTGTTTACTGGCTAGGGGTTCCCTTCCAACATGTGGACACTAGTGATTGCCCATGGAGAAATGTATGGGCCTTATCAGGTTTCACTCTCTCAGTTTTTGTTTTCACCATTAACAAAAACACTGTACTACTACTAGAGTTAGTATTAATATTTCACATCATGTATCAATAAAGGTATAGTAGACTAGAATTTATGCCCTCCTACATGTTCTCCTGTCAGTAAACAGACCCTAAGTTGTGATTTCAGACCTGAAGTCTTGAAATTAATTACAAGGTTTGTCAAGGTCTTAGACAATGCTAGAACTAGTAGAAGTACATCAGGTTTATATAACAAGTCACTGTGACCTTTTGCTCACAATCAATTTATCATTGTCTACAAGTGTAGAGTACAAACACAGACAGAAAATTTGTGGATGTTTACATAAATGCACTTTGACTTGCCTGTAGACAGTGTGGATTTATTAATTAATGAGCACAAGGTATGTAATACGTCCATGCCTAGAAATATCAGGGGTGACATACATGTAGTCATGATTTAATTCAAAGGAAGTACATGTATTGACAGCCTTCTACTCTAAGTTTCATAATTTGACCAGCCCAGAGACTGTAGACTTGACTGTCTGACGTTGACATTGGTATCAGATAGTCAAGTCTGTACATGGCTTCTGTTTAATTTAGCTAAGTATGTATCAAGGTCACCATTACCATATTAGTAATGTCTATGAAAGGAAAAGTTATTTACTTTCCACAGGGATAGATACAATCTAGATGACATCAACATGGTGACAGCTATAGCCTACAAACACAAACATTATGTGACATTTGATGACGTGGGTAATACACTCCTTCATTGACTCGGTAATTGATCATTATTGCTTTTACTTAGGGTAAAAATGACCTAGATACAAATGACATTTTGGTCTTGATGAGGTGTAACAGCACAACCTTAAATGGGAATCAAAATGGATGGTGAAACATATTCAAATAAGGGTAACTTGAGCCGAGTAACAAAATATGCAAATGTGCAGACAGTTTAGTGTACTTTACTGAAAGGTGTCCTTGAAAAGAGTTATGGTTGAAAGTGATTGATTCATTCTAATGTTTTTCCTTAGAAACTGTTCATAGTAGAGCTTACGTGATATACGTATATAACAACTAGTCACTGCTTGAGAAGTAAGACATTGATTTACTAGTATGACTAGTAAGGGGTTCCCCTTCCTGAGGTGGGCTGTTTCACATAGTACATAAAAGGAAAGTAGATGGTGACAGGTGACTTGTGTGGTAGTGTTTGAAATGATGTTATTTCATCAATAAAAAAACCTCTTCAAACAGTACATGTACAAAAGGGTTAACAGTGCTGGCTCTGTTGCCCTGGTCAAGGAGAATATGTACAAAAATGTACATTGTGTATCCTCGTACTTCAAGGCATTTTACTTGCCTGGATAGTGAATGTCACACAGCTCCCTGATTTGGGACAACAATATTACTGTGTCTATATTGTACCCAGGGATAACTATCCTACAGTAATGAATATAAATATGTTCTATCATTTTGTGTAGGTTTAATATTTTGTGGTGATGTGTTTTCCATGATGGTGTTATATTGGTACGATAGGAGATAATTTTAATCACAAATAGTAATATTGTATTTATAGAAAAGAATATTTCTCCTCGATATGTACATAAGTATGGTTTATGGTATAGAAACAGTTATTTGCTCAGTGCAAGTAGATTTGTTCAATTGTCATGGCAAGTAGTAGTTAGTCTGCCCAGTTTCTATGGTGATTCTCTGACGTATGTACATGTACATGTACATGTTACTCACTTGGTCAAATCAACAAGTGGCAACCAGTTTTATACAGACATTATACAACAAACTCTTTTGTTTGCATTTTATTTCAACACCTTTGAATTAAATTGGAAACAAAATCTTGGCTTTTCTAGTTTTCATTCCTACATTATGTTTTGAGAGAACCTTTATATATCCATTTATTCTGTTTTGGTCTATAATTATTCCCTTCTTGTATGTTAATTTTGTTGTACATCAAATGTACATGTAGCACATGTAGCACAATTCCAGTTGAACAAAATGTACTGTTATGCTGCTGTCAAAACGTTGTTGTCATTTTTGAAGGGAAGACACAAGCTCAGTACATGTATGCCATTCAGTTCACTTGTATTCAATATTACTCAGCCCCTCAAGACCCTATTTATACAATACATGATGCTCTTTTGAAATGAAAATGTAACTTTACTATTTTGTTGCATTTGTACCATCGCCTCTCTTACAACACCGTCCAAGACACACCTTTATTTCGCAGTGTCGCAGAAGAAATAACAGCTCTGGTTTTCAAGGATGCATATTTACCTACTGTCTACACAAAGATTACAAAATACGCATGAAAATGAAACAATCTGAAAATGCTGCTGAAATTGGAGTGTTTTTTGAAAAAGGTCTATTTTAATTTCTCTTCTGACAGTGTATATGAAAATTGGATGTGAAAGTTGACAAGCAACATACATGTACATGTGTACGTGTGTCCCACATTTAACATGAGGTATATGTGTTACATCTGTATTGCACAACTTCCTGGTATACATGCAATTGACAATATATTACAAAGTCTGTTCACTCAACTTAGTCAACAGTCCAGTGTTACTAAGAGGAGGACATGACTATCAAAGTGCAAGCACTGGCCCTATAAATTTACGTGTTGTAGGACAGTTCACCCCAGCATACATCGTAGGACAGTTCACCCCGGCATACATCTAGCTAGTGCATTGGTATTACGAAAACTGGTAATATTTGAAAGAATAAAAAATGCTTGGTAGCTAAAAGCTAGCATGGATTTGGGCATGGTTCCAAAGCATTGCATGACAGACTTGATGTCACTGTACACTACTACACATACATGTAGTTACTAAACAGTGTTCTACACTTTGGCTATCTTATCTTTTCTGAAGCTGAAGTATCTCACAATCATGGATTCTATTTCTAGGCAAGTGATGAACATTTCAGATCACGGTTATGGACTCCTAGTACATGTAATTTATAAACACCAATATCTATATGGGACAAGTACAGTTGCTGTACATACAGTGTACATGTACTTTCACCAGATTTCCTTTATAACTTGACCTAGTGACCTGTATATTTAAATTTGCATATAATACATATATATTATAATGTTAGCCAATTGTATCATCATAATAATAATAATAATAATAATTTATTGTTTAAAGACCACTACACAAACATGTCTCAGTGGTCTGAACATTACAAAATGAGAAAGACTAGCAAAAGAGCAACAACAACAAAAATCTACCATAAGAACACAATGAATATTTTAAAAGCGTCTCTAAAAACAAAATCGGATTCAAAAATTAGCAATCAATTTAAAAACATCAGCAATAGCATTGTCGGAAAATATACGTTTTAAGACTCTTCTTGAAAGGAGCAAATTTCTTGAGTAGTCGAAACTCAAGCGGTAAACTATTCCACAGTTTAGGAGCATACACACTGAAAGCCCTGTCACCATACGTTTTAGAAGGTTGTTTTCCATGATCTTTGATCATGGGTTCAATGTACTGTTTGGATGACAAGTCGTATTACTGGAGCTGTACACATATACCGGTATGTATACAGGACTGTAAGGTGTGGCAGAATTACATGACTTATGGTATGTTAATTACTGATGTCAAGCTTGCCATGGAAGCATTCTAAGATAGTCTAGATAACATATTGCATAAAGCTAGTTGTTATGACAACAATGTAAACATACATATACATATAACTGTACGTCATTTCTACTAATGCACACATTCTTAAATTAAATGTAAACTGCACATACATGTAACCTTTTTAGTAACTCTTATATTAGAGATGATCAGGCTGGAGATGATTGTAGATAAACTTTTCCTAGTCTAGAGGCCATCCGTTTGGTTTGAATCTGAATTCAGATTTCTTGAGATTCAAAGCTACAGATAGTATTTAGACTATACTTTACTCAAGAAGTTAACAATGATTACTTTCTTGATATATCTATTATCTACCTGAGACTTGAGAATGGCTATCACTCCACTATTCTAACATCCTAACTGACATTTTGAAGTTTTGGAAAGCCATTCACAAGTTCTCAAGTCTACAGGTATGCTATATCTGTATACACATTAGACTGTAAAGATGTATGTTGTACAGTTCTGCCCTAATCAGTCCCTGCATAGCATGTGGCAGGAATGTCATATCTTACAGTCCAGTTGTACAGTATCAGACTTCCAATACATGGCACTATAGGTAAACACTGTACTTATCTATTACAGATAAGCCCAGGAGGAGCTATATGACAATTTTATCTAGATGATTATACATGTACACATTGCTGTATTACTTTGCTCTTTGAAAGCATATGTGGATGTTTTGTGTCGGCTACATACACGTGTAGTTGCCCTAAACTTAATGTCTGGCAGTGAAGCACCCCCTAATTTGTATGCTATCTGCAGTACAGTCATCAGGCTATTGAGATTGTGCTAATTTTGATGTTAGGATTATTTTTACTGTCACCCGGCCATGCTACAGTCCATCATAATTACAAATGTATGTATCAGCACAAGTAGGTGCAGTCCCCTGTTTTTATCAGCACCATTATTACCTCATGAACGTGAAGTGATTTGAATTCTCTGTAGACATTGATCTGTAGTTATGTTGTGTATATACTGTTAGGGTACGTACAAAATGTACTTGTGTGTAGGTAAATTGTGACTGTACATGTACCTCAGGACAGGAAGTATTCATACTAAATAATTTCCATATAAAGTAAAGAAGTCTATGGTGTAAACACGACACTTTATGAGGTATATAAGTTTATAATAACAATAATTTTTTTATTAATTAGTATAGAATGATAAGGATTAGTGTAACAATTCATCATTGAATAAAGTTAGTTCTATTTGGATTTGTTACGTATGACATAGCTACAACACATTTCTCATCAATACGGAGGAATTTATGAAAAAAATTCTGATTTTCAAATTAGACAAAATTCTCTGCCCCCAGAGTGAATGAATTATACACTGTTGTGTTGGCTTTAATGTAGTCTGAATGCAGATAGCCTAGTTCGTATACAGTATCATTGGGATTCATACCTTCACTCACACGTATGTGGTTGTGGTTAGGGTACCGTTAGAAACCACGTGCACAGTCTGGTCATCCAGACTACAATGCAGACAACACAGTGGTCTCTAAACCTGGCAGTGAATGTAAATCGTAATGATAACGTATAGGGACTAGACTAGCATTATGGAAAGAGGTCTGATACATGTGTATTACAAATACATGTACATGTACGTATGTGTATGCTAATTTGTACATTAAAATAGAAATTCCTTATACATGTGTATATGTTTCAACATAGACTTCCAGTGGAGGGTCTGTGGTTTCAATAGTGGAAATCCTGCACCAGCTGGCATTGCTTCACAGAACTTGGTAATCATGTTACATAATCATTTCAGTATCCTGTCTGCAGACATGGTGGCATGGATTTTAAGCATTTCAGGCCCCTTTATATGTTAAATTAGATCCCGTGCTTGCAGGCAATTAATGGACAACTCTTGACTGGTACATATCATGGATATCTTGTCTGTGAACTCTGAACAAGTATTATAAAACAAACACAGAAAGGGCAGAAATTGAAGTGATGGCATTGAGAAATTAGTTAAAATGATCAGTGTTCTGAAAGTGTAGATCTATATTACTCATCTCTTTTACTCCACTATTTCAATGGCATCTCATTTCTCAAAGTTACATTTATCCACTATACTAGTATATGCTAAAGATTACTGTAATGCAGCCCACCTAGATGCAGGAATGAAATCATTTTGCTGAACAAAGTACAGCCGTTTCCATTCCTAGCCATTTTATCAATTAAGTCAACACAACACGTATTATAACTGTTTTGATTAAACTTCTGTTCTTGTCTTTGTTATTTTGAATTAGACACAAAGTTCATGTCTCTCATACTTATACAACTGTCTTGGGTCACTCTTATAGAACTGTACAAGTGATTATTGATGTATTGATGATTCATAGTCTAAGGTTGTCAAAGCAAAGTGATATGTTATGTAACATGTATTGATCCAACAAGACTGTAGCACATGGTCACCACATGATCACACTGTTCAAATATTACAACACAGCCTCTCTGCTATACTGTTTTAGCATACCCTCTATGAAAATGATGAACTGGTCGATGGAGAATCTATGGTTTTACCGACAGACTGAGTTCTGATTATACATTTGCTAATTAGTAATAATAGTATGAGGACATGCATACATGACAGTTTGTACATTTTTGTAAGATTGCTGTATGTAAGTATATTGTAACTTGGTTATTTGAGTTGACTTTCATGCTTGTCACTGACTAATAGAGTAATAATTATTATAGTAGCTGTTAGATTTGTTCAAGTTATAAGTTTATGATGTGATATTACAATTTACAGTAGTTCTTATTATCAGCCATAATTGCAAGACCTCAAGTCAGTGACTTGACATTATGTTGTTCATCATGATGAGCCAGTTGATTCAGATAGCACATACTAGTCTAGTTCCTATATTATGTATATATGGTATTGTTATTTACTATTTACCCACTCACTGGTTAAGTTAGAGACCACTTTGGCATCCAGACTAACATTGTCATGACATGATAGAATATCGTCTTGTTATGATGATGTAAATGTATGTGTAGCCATGATGAAGACACAATTGTACGAACTAACCCAAAGAAAGAGCAGCTAGAATAATAGCTCATTGTAGTCTGGATCAATATATTTGATGAGACTTCAAATTAATGATTGATGAAAGCCTCAGATATTGATCCATTGTTTTAATGTAAATATACTGTCTGTATGGCAGCCATAAGCTTAGTTACCTATTCCCCAACCTTGTTGGATGACAACACCTGGGTTGAGTATTGCCATATTAGACAGATCATAATGCAGACATGTTTTGTTGGACAATAAAAGCACATGATCAATACGTCAGATATAGATATAATTCCATTATGTAAATTTATGTCACAGGTTTGCTTGATTAAATAGTGGTATTTATGAGAGCTTTGTGAGTCAGTCATGATAATTAAACTTTAACTAGATCTTGAAGATTGCGTTAAGATGACAGGGCGCAATTTTGAAATCAGTGGCTGCAGTGACTGTGGAGCTAGTAGCAGGACTCTGTTGGGTAGTCATTTCAAGTGAAGTAACAACTGTGAAAGGTTGGATTTGTTTGTTTAATGTTTGGGTTATATTTCGAGTTTTGTTACCTGCAGTAATTTTCATAGCTAGAATGTAGTTGGAGGGGTATAAAGTGGATCAAGGGAGTGACTGAGATATTATAACGGGGTTTTTATGCATACATGTCAGTTAACCTTTGTACTGTTAAGAAAGTATTGCACAATGTCATATAGTTGAAGCACTACTGTGTCAATGTCATTTCATGTATATTAGTACAAATGAAGGGTGTAGAAATACTCTGTTACGGCACTGTGTTAAAGGCATTTTTCGTTGCGTCAGCAGGAAAATATCCTCTGTCAAGTCTGTGAGGATGGTGTAGGACAAAGTGTAGAAGGTGTCTTTGATCAGTAAACCACCACATAGATCTACAAATGCAATGTTTGAACAAATAGCAAAGACAGTTACATAAATTGACATACTGTGTCATGTCTGAAGTCAGTTTGCTATTGTCTATTTACATATAGTAAAATCTTTCAGTCTGTGTATTTTATACTTTGTCGTATACATGTGTGACAGCTGGGTGCATTATATGTGGCTTAACAAGTAGATGACATCATTTTTTATGTCCAATGAGTCATAAGAACAAGATAATGTGGCATTGATTTAATGTATTCGTCAAATGCAGAACTGAAATTCATGCCGTTTCTCAGATTTATGTAGTAGTGAATGGTGTAGGTGGAAGATACAAATTGTACATGTCTGTCTGATGCAAAATAACACTGACTTTTTAATCCATCTATCAATCTCTACCAACACATAGAGTTGATTATTTTCAGATTAAAATATAAATATTCCAATTTATGCTTTATATGAATGTAAAGGAATAATCCTGAAAGTGAAGGAGTTACATTTGTAACAATAGACTTGTCCCCATGTGGAATTTTAAAATCGGTTTAAAATTGGTAAAGTTGGTTCTGATCGAATCACCTGTTGGCACATAGATGTATGCTGATTCACTTTGAGACCCCCTCAGGGGGGCTGGTTTTGAACTGATTCAAAGTAAACTTATTCAATAATTCAAAAACCAGTTCAACAATTCAGATTCATTGCTTGGTTTTCTCATGGTGATAGAAACTGGTTTTGAATCGATTCAAATGGGGACTGTCTACTGACAATGTAACACTTGTAAGTTGTATATGTGAATGTTCACTATAACTTGTGTACAAGTAATTAATGTATAATACATGTACATGTATATGTATATGTACATTGTTAAAAAAATACTAGTGGGACTGAGGAGAGGTGACATCATTATATGTATCTGTACAGTGATCATTCTCTGACTTGCAATTATTAGCGCCCACCACCACTACCGACACTACCACCATGCACCACACACACATCAGTGCATTTGTACCACTAAATATTTATATACACACACACAAACACACATACTGTGATACATGCAACATTACATACATGTGTTACTTGTCTGTGCCTAATTCACATACATGTACATGTTGCATTTGTACTGTCACGTTGTATTGTTTTTTCTTTTTGTAGGTTGATTGACAACGTTGAGAAAGAGATGCATTTTTTGTCAAAACTATCTACAGCAATGTGGAAATGGCATTGATTCCTTGTTATGTTATTGTCTAATTTCTCAACTTTTACTGCATGTAATTTATGTATGATGTACTGGTAAGTCTTTTGTCTTGCCATAGCTCTAGCTGTCATCAGTCTTTTTAAATGCACTGACTAATTTGAAATGTGTGGTATCTATATTTTATCTTGCAGGATTTAAAGTGAATAACATTGGCAAATTTGGAATTTCGCTTGGTAATATTTGAACAGTAAACCTGTCAACTGAAAAGTATTCTAAGGCACTGCGTGTAGATATTCACACACAATGGCCTCCAATGGAGACATTGCTCCACCTCCTCCTGAGGAAATACAACTAGAAATGTCCAACAAAAACGGGACCAGTGGTAAGACAGCAACTTCCATCACATACGATAGTGCAAGAGGCACCCCAACTGATGGCTTACCACCAGTCGAACAGTTTGGTGAGAACTGAAAGTTTAAGTACCTATGAGTGGCTATTAAAGCAAATCATGTGCTGGCTGTGTATTGCTTGTTGAGATTAAAGCTTTCATTATTTAAGCAATATAAAAATATGTAACAGGGACATTCAAAGATATTCAGTGGTGGCGTAAATGGTCATTGTACGAGTAACTTCCTCATAAAATTTGTTCACTTTGTGTAATAATACTTACTAACACTGCACATTTTCCATCTTTTGACTCCTCCCAACCTGTTTGTTTTCTACTATTTAAAATCCTCTAATCAAAATCTATAAGTTGACCTCCAGAAACCATAAACTCTTTTATAGTCATACCAGTGTCGCTACTCCTTCAGTCAAAATTTCTAGCAAAGGGTAAGCGACCTTTTTGAGTACATGTACCTATTGTATTATAGGCCAGAAGCAGAGATTGTAAACATCATCTCTGTAGCCTCAAGCCATTATGTTTACAACCAGTACAATAATGCCCAACTTTGTTAAATTTTCTGTAGTGAATCCTAACATTTAAGATGGCCGTGTAAACATATGACCTTGCCGATAACATGATGTAAAGAACAACTGAAATCTACACACTTGAGTAATGATTTATTGACAAGAACAGATACAAAACACATTAAAATGCATTCCATTTCAGTCAGTGCAACCATGACCTATTTCATAATTTTAACACATGACACACAACATAAAATGTAGGCCATAGTACATGTATTCATAGACATACACACTGAAGTGTATGATGTCGCCCTAACAAAAAATGTGACAAATCTTAGAATTGTTGATCAAATTTTTTTCACCAGTCATTAGTAAATAAAGATAGTGATGTGTACAGATTTAAAAAAAAAAATTTTATATGCAAAATCTGTTTTCCAATGCCTATAAATATTTCTTTATGGTTTTATGTAAAGAATTTTTAGGTCTAATACCCAAATATTTGTTCAGTTTTCATTAAGAATTATTTTTTTTGACAACTGTGGACCAGAGTTTATCATACACGTTATGTTAACCAAGTCAAAGTATACTCATGTTGGCACAGTTGTTTGATTTGAAAAGGAAACATTTGATACGGCATATATTCAAATAAGAAGCGAAAAATAGAGGAGCTCTTTAATAGTTTGACTGATTTCACTATTTCTTATCTTTTCTTCATTCTGGTAAGATATATCTTGAGAGAACTTTTGATTTTGAAATTATGGTGAAAATGCTAGCATTAAAATTATTGTAACGGACTGCTTGCAAATGTAATAACAATGTACTAAATTAATGATAAATGTGTAAAGCTTACTAAAATGTACTGCTTTGCATGTACTTAAATGAGACTCATAGGAACTAATTTGATAGATATTTAAACATGTAATTAGCTTGCATGTTTGTACTAATACTTAGAATCTTGTACTAACTAACATCTGTGCGTTTGTCACAAAATGGTGATGTCCTGTTCATGGCATCTACTCCTGTTATGTGCATATATGTATGTTTGCGTCCAATGTGGATTTATAAATTAATAAATGCATGGCAGCTGACTTTTGCCTCAACAACCCATACCAGCCAGTCACACTATTGCAAATTACTGTGTGACTTCATGAATCATAGTGTTCTGTTGTACTTCAAAGTTACAATCTGTAAAAAAAACAACCACACCAACATCATATCATTTTGTGCTCTCATGTAGTGAACACAATAGTAAAATATCTGGTAGTCATAGTTGGGTGATAATTAGAGTATCTTTCTTAATTCCTACTTAGTCACTGAATTTTTTTTTTTAGTTGTGAAAAATAGATAATATTAATGGTTCTAATAACACATACCTTACGAGCTAATTTTTCAGAAAGTGAAGCTTTAAATTTTCTGTGGCATTCAAAAAAAAAAATTGCATGATATTGATGGAAACATTTTCAGTCATGGAGAAATATGAATTCTCGTTACATGTAATAGAATTTTACCACAACTTGTTCAATTTCTTGGTCAATGTTTTGACTTCAGCTACACTTGCATTACTATAGGTAAGTGTGAGAATATAAGTCAACCTTCTTATTCTATTTTGACCCCCAAGCATGAGGTAAAATGCTACTGCAGGTACTGAGAATTCTCCTGTTATTATGACTTGTTGGCCAGTCAACTCAATTGTGTTTTCTTGCCATCATTTAGTACTCTATTTAATATATATTATTAAGCAGGTTCTTTTTTGTCACAAAATTAAACCACAGTGGGTCAATTCTTACATGTACATGTAGCTCTAAAGGCCATGTTATTGGGACCATAAGGTAGATATTTGTCTTAAGAACTATTTTTTTCCATGATATTTTAAATATTTGCTTGTTCACTCACCATCATTATTAGTAAACGTGCACTAATAAAAGTCATTGCTATGTTTGCAAATGTTTATAATATATGCACTTCATTTTTGGGGTCACCATATTGTAGCCCAGAGACTTTGCTATGATGTAACTTGACAATTGCTGTTTGACTCAAATATACTGGGTCCAAATAGTATAGCCAAGTCAGATAGCAAAGTTTCTAGGTTAGCCTTTCTGGTGCTTAGTGTATGTTTCACAGACAACATTTGGTGCTACAGAAGGAGTATGAGAAGTGTATTGTATATTGCGAAGGTAATATCAGGAATTCATACACAAGTTAACAAAAACATTCAAAAATATTTACAAATATATCGAGCAACATGACCACGCCTATAGCAACAGCCAAGTGGTCGTGTATATTGGAAAGATAGCAACATGGTTGGATAGGCAACTGGATAGTCAATCAGCAAATTTGTTTTCTGGGCATCCATTTAAATGATGGCTGCATGCATGCATTCACTGTGTATTAGAAGCTATGACTTAATTTTGCCAAGGACTTTTGTGATTGGTTAAAACATTGTTTGGGCATGAATGGCATTGTTTGGCCATGTGGTGGTGCGCTACATACACAAAAATTGCACAGCTGTCTTCCATGAGGTTGTATGAATAGGAATGGCATTACACCTAAACACCTTTTAAAAAGTGAAAAGTTTGTGAAAATTTTGGATTTTTGGAGGATTTGTTATACTGAACAATATATCGTTGTTTGATGTTGCTTGCTAAATATGTAACCGACAGCAATGTGGAGTGCAAACGACGACGACTCTCAGTTTGTTCCTATCATCTGCAGATGTTGACATTGTACATTTCATAGGTAAAGTTTATTGGCATAATAGTTATGTCTTGTATATTAATGTGTTGAATGAGAATCAATGTAATATACATTGTACCTGATTATAATGTATGTACAGATCCTTTACCTGCACCGCCCTCCTACAACGATGTCATAACTCAACCCAATGGGTCTGTAGAGAAAGATTCACCAGCCATACTTGAAGTGTCTACAACCACTGCCAATGGTGTCCATGCAGACAAATATAAAAATATAGATATGGAAAATGGCAATGTTCCAGATGGTGATGGCAAGAAGGATGGAGATGATGATGATGATGGTGACAAGTATGTATCATAGCAACTAGAAAATCTTCACTTGGTTACTATATTTTAGGAGAAATGATTGAGATCTCAGTTGTGAAAAAATTGATCATTCTTGGGATTAATTCATTATTGCATACCTGTATATATTCAGGAGAACAAGTAAATAATTTTGTCTCCAGTGTTATCAAAATGCAGAAAACAGGTCTATAAAATATCCAATTACTATCAACATTATCAAATTCATTTTACTTTCTAAATCATGTATAATCAACTATTGTTTACAAACCCCTATGAACAAATTTGTTGACAAACAAGTACATGTAAATGGTTCATGCCTCTTTCATCATTGTTTACACATGGACATCAACTTGTAGTGTAATCCATCAGGAACTAGTAGCTAAGTAATCAAAGTTAATATAAGAATGTTTCACGTGTAAAGATCTGATGTATTTTGCAGCAAATAATGAAAAATGGAACCAGCAACATTGACATGTACATGTTATGATTATTTGTTGTATAGGAAGGATGACAAAGCAGAGACAGTCCAAATGGTTAGCTTCTCTCAGCTGGTAAGTTTTATACCACCATATATAGGCATATTTCTTACATCTATTACAAACTGTACACTAATTTACTTTTTCCTTCCCACAAAGCTTAAATTTGGTATCGAACAGTCCACATTTTACACCGTACTGTTGAACGTGTTCTGATTTTCCTGCCAAATATTTCTCAATCAAAATTTTTGTTCATAGCTACAGCAATGGTAAGATTTCTTGAAAGAAATGAAAACTACTCATTGGTTGGTTACAGCCTTATCTCCATATTCAATACTGACCAATCACTTATTGTCTTCTATAGTTCCGTTTTGCCAACTGTACGGATGGATTTCTGTTAATGGGTGGTGTCCTTGCTGCCATGGTACATGGACTTGCCTTTCCTCTGATGGTCATCGTATTTGGGGGTATGACAGATTCCCTCGTTGAATCGGGTACAAATAATAGTGCAGGATGGAATGTCTCACTCCCGAACGGAACAACTTATGACGACTTTGTGCAGTGAGTATAATATGGTTAAAGATGAACTAGCTGCAACTGGAATATTTTTTGAGATTGTTTTATAGTTGGATATAATGACATACATGTAATATCGTACACCCAGCACAGTATTGAAACACCTGTGAAGTACATATGTTTGTGTAACAGTACACATACTTGTAGTATAGTACAATTTATCGATTAATCAAATTGATTTTGGTTCTGACAGAGGTTTTGGACAGGAGAAAAGACTTTAAATTCTAAAATAAACACCTACCCTAATTTTACCCCATGCATCTTTTCCCGTTTACAGAGAGGAAATAGACAAGGCAATGAATGAGTTTTTGAAAGATATGAATAGGTATGCACTGTACTTCGTCTTCATTGGACTTGGTGCATTTGTGGCGGCATACTTTCAAATTACCTGCTTTGTGACCACTGCTGAGAGACAAGCCTACCTGATGCGTACAAAGTTTTTCAGGTCTATTCTAAGGCAGGAAATAGGCTGGTTTGACACCAATCCAAGTGGAGAACTCTCCACCAGATTATCAGAGTAAGTTTTCATTGTTCTCTCTCAAGGTTATATACACCTCCTCATCGAATAGAAAACAATTAAAAAATTTTGACAGGATTTAAACAGACATTTTGGTATATTTATGTTCACAATGAGAAAATTGGACAGGAGCTTTGTCTGACCTGAAGTACATGCTAGATGTGGGGGACCCCCCCCCCCCCCCCCCCCCTTGCCTTTCGAGTATTTGATTTGCAGTGACCTGTAGAGGACGCACTTACTAGAGGACGCACTTACTACAAATGTTGTTTGTGTGAAATCTTTCTACAGACTTCTCATGTTATTCATCAATCAAAAGTCGAATGAGCAATTATAGAAACATAATTTTGAGATGTTTAAAAGATAATTTATGTACCACTTTGATTGTTTTGGTATTAAAAGTTAGATGAGAAAAAACAGCTGTCTGGCAGAGCTATACATTTGTAGAAAAAGCAGGTTTTGATAAAAAGAATGATCCTGTAGAGTCCTTGTAACTCTACTAATGAATAAGATAGAACTAAGATACAAAGCTGTTATTGAATCACGGGCCTTTAAAGGCCAATGTCAGATTAAGACTGAATGTCAGATGAGAAAAGTTTCCTAGCAGAATGATTAGGTTGAACAAAAATTATCGTGAACATACAAATGATCCTATTTGACTTGTATGGCTTTACAGATAAGATATAGTAATAATGCAAGAATATGGTATTGAATCCTTTTACTTATAATATGTTGTGTAATGTGTAATGTCTACATTTCTATTTTCACAGTGATATAACCAAAATAAAATCTGGAATTGGTGACAAGTTGGGAACATTTGTACAGTATTTCACAGCTTTCTTGGGAGGTTTTGTAGTTGGTTTTATCTACGGTTGGGAGTTAACTCTTGTCATTCTGGCTGTTAGTCCTCTCTTAGCAGTGTGTGCCTTCCTCATGACTAAAGTAAGTACACAAACTGATATGTCTTTCATGTGGTATCATGAGTGTTTTGGGATCCTGGTAACAGATGACAGAAATTTGATAAAAAATTTGCAAATCTTTCCATACCATACACCATAGTTTCTCTGGTGGAGAATCCCGGTAAAATGCCTAGGGAACACAGGTAGATTTGACCTGCCTACCATCCTTAATAAAAACACTGGTAGGGAATCCTGGTAAAATGCCGAGTGAACACAGGTAGAATTGACCTGCTCATTGTCCTATATGAAAACGCTATTGATGTTACAATGTAAAATTCTCCTCACTTTGTAAAATTTCATTTACAAAAACGATTTTTGGTCATTTCTGAAGTGTTTCAGGATACTTCTTTAGATGCCTTTTTTTATCGTCATAATATCAGAACTTGTCCCAGACATGGTAGTATATGATAGCGTTGTATGGCAGCATGAGTGCAAAGGAGTGATAGGCATGACCGTGGTGTAACTTGTCATTTGTTTGTGTTTGTAGTTGATTACATCTATGACAGGTACTGAACTGGATGCCTATGCTAAAGCAGGGGCTGTGGCTGAGGAAGTCCTGTCTGCCATTAGAACTGTAGCAGCATTTGGAGGGGAGAAAAAGGAGGCAGAGAGGTATGTACATCTGTATATATTCCTCACAATCGTTATTACTTCTTGTGTATGTGTGTACAGCGTCGGTAAAATGTAGCTAGACTCTGAACACAACAGTGTAGTTTTGTATGTAGCCTACCTGAAACTAACTGACTCATAGTACATTGTGTGTTATGATTTACAGGCAAAGTTGCAGGTAATTAGTTACATAGAATAATGTTGATGATATTGTGCTTGGCAAGTTTGACTTACAGTGTGACATTGAATAAAAAAAAACATTGTCAGTTTCACAATGGTATGATATTGATAGTGATGATGATAAAAATAAAATGTGCGATGAAGAGTGCATTGTAACTTTTTGTTTGTTGTTGTCAGAAAAACATTGTATTTTATCCTGTAACCATAGGTACAGAGATAACCTGCATTCTGCAAAAAGTGTCGGTATAAAGAAGGGAGTGGTTTCTGGAGCTGGAATGGGAATAACTTTCCTGATAGTGTTCTGTACATATGCCCTAGGTTTCTGGTAGGTCATGGTTTTGATTAAAAAAATAAAATGTTATAAGTAGGTTTATGAAGAGGGTGAGGGGAGGGGTGAGTGGAGGGGGGGGGTGAGGTTGAATGGGATTTGAAGTTTTTAACATGCATTAATCAGTAACTATCTTTTTACTGATGATAGTACTTTGGCAAGTGTGGGGACGCTATATACTGAAGAGTTCAATTCACAATTTTGCAAGACTGAATATCTATACGGTGAAATCATTATCCATTGAAAAATTTCACATCACTGTAACACAGAAATCTAGAGAGAGAGAGAGAGAGAGGGCTATTCATTGAAAAGTCCATTCTATGCCTCTGCAACACTGAATTGATAACTGGAGGGTGTCATCGTTTGAAAAAAGGTCCATATCACATCACTGTAACACTGAATAGATAGAGAGGATGCTAGATTTTGAAAAGTTCCTTTCTACATCTCTGCGCTATACTGGCTGTAGGAATAAGATGCTGAAACTGTAAAGAAGTACATCTCTGAAATAGTGCTTGAAATGCGTGAAATACAGAAAAATCAGTATATTTCAAAACATTTATATGTCGATATGTATCATTGCAGGTATGGAACTCAACTTATCCTAGATCCAGACAATGATTACACCATTGGCTCTATGCTTACAGTGAGTATGCAATAATTCATTTCATGTTGGAGTGTCATAAATAAATATGTAGGGATATAAAATGTACAATCTTGGGATAAGTTTTGTATCTCAAAATAGCTAATAGGAAGTTGATCATGCTGAAGTAGTTAACATATTGTATGTTAACAAGATTACATAAAATTATGTTTGTTCAGTGCACATCATCTTGCTGGGTTTTTTAAGTACATAACAAGATGTTCATTTTTTTGCTCAGAAACAAATTTTCATTTGAGCGCCCTTAGTTCGTGGCTAGATTTTCATAGTATTGGACCCCTTAAGCATGTGTGAATGAATGAATGAATTGATTGATAAACATATTGGAAAAAAGCAAATAACTTAAAAAACACATAGTATACTTATATACAAACTTTTCATGCTTGTAAGATTTTCACTGTCTTTGATGTATGAATTGTATTTGTTTTGCCTGGTAGGTATTCTTTGCTGTGCTCATCGGCGCCTTCTCACTGGGTAATGCAGGGCCCTCTATTGGTGACATTGCTGTAGCCAGAGGTGCAGCCAGGAAAATCTGGGACATTATAGATCTGGTAGGCCTCTATGAAACATGAATCTTTTTATTGAGAACACTGGAGTAATTCCAACATTGTCAACTGTTGAAATTAAGATAGTAAATGAAATCTGAAAAAAAGGGAATAATTAAAATGGAATGGAAAATTGAAATAAAAATGGTAAGATTTTCAATGTTTATGACCTTTGACACAGATCTGTACTGGTTTAACTTGAAAAAAAAGAGAAAAATTCTGTATTTCCATCATATTGTTGTAGATTTTCTATGTATTTTATTTGTTGGGAGTAATGGAAACAAGTTATTTGGTCTAGAGTGTCACAAAACTATGCTTTATTTGATATTCTGAAGATCAAATGCACAATTCACAAACACATGTCATACACAAACCATTTGTATTACTATGATGTCATTTTAATATGATTGTTTTTTATCTACCAAGATACCATCAATAGACAGTAGCAGTCCTGATGGAGAAAAACCACCAATAATTGGTAACATTGAACTTGAAGATGTTCATTTCCAGTATCCGTCACGACCTGATGTCAAGGTAAATAGAAAATCAACCTTCCTTTATTTATTCATGGACTTTATTCGAACTTGGTATCGTGATGACCCAGTCACTCTTCTCGCAGTCAAGACATTATGAAATATAAACAATATTGATATTCAGAATTTCAACACTCACTTCACTTGTACTGTCTAACATATTATATCAGTCTTGAATTAGTGCTTCGTCTGTGTTGGTAAACATTGTATTAATAGTAAACTTTTGTTCCAACACAAACTTGAAAATTGTTGCTGTTGTTAAACTGATGAGAGGGATGATGCAAATTTTTCAAGTTCCAGGCACCTAGGATGATCTCAAATACTTGTATATATTTATAGGTCACATGCTCTGAATAGTGGGTCTAAATGTTGACAAAGAGTGAAGTGTGCTATTAAATGTTTCTCAAGTAAAAATGGTCTTGTTTGTGTTTGAAACACAAGTATACTTTACTCGTGTATAATATTAGGACAGTGATGTTAAACATGTACTGTTGGGCACTGCAGAACTAAAGTTAGGATTTATGCAGCCTTCATAATTAACCACAACATTGCTGTTACAGACAATGACAATTAATGTTTTGTGTATTTTTTTTTTGATTCTAGGTGTTACAGGGTATGAACCTGTCAGTTAGTGTTGGTCAGACTGTGGCATTGGTAGGAGCGAGTGGCTGTGGTAAAAGTACCACTGTATCACTCATTCAGAGATTCTATGATGTCATATCTGGATGTGTAAGTAAAGTTATCTGTTGATAAAGGGTCATATATACAAATAAGGCTGATCTGATCTAAGCTGAATTTGTTGATGCTTTTGAAATACATCAAAGTCATTTTTATCAAGCATGCACCATGCGACTGCTCTTAAGCTGAGCTATGTGATAATTGGCAAACCTGTCTCTGAAGAGACCTGCTGTATACCGGAGTTGGGGAATCATGTAAACGTAAACAGACTTCACACTTGTTAAACCCTTGCCCACACAATACTGAAGCAGTAAGCTTTAGAGGGGAATGTAATTTTAGCTGGTTTGGCTTCAAATATAAATGATTTGTGTATTTAATTTTGAGGATCTTTTTCCCCAATCACTGATTTCAGGTCAGAATAGATGGCAAAGATGTGAGAGACATGAACTTAAACTGGTTACGTACACATGTAGGTGTAGTTAGTCAAGAACCTGTTTTGTTTGCAACAACAATTGCGGAGAACATAAGGTATGGTAGAGAGGATGTGACCCAGGCAGAGATTGAGAAGGCCTGTAAGGAAGCCAATTGCCACGACTTCATCTCTGGACTTCCAGATGTAAGTATATTTTTCAGTTTTATTTACAGATGAGAATTGTACTTCAGTTGTTTGTGTCTGAGAGTAGGTAGGATGGGTACATGTTTACACATAGGAATGTACATGCTGTAAACTACATGTACTGGATATTTCAGTTACACAGTGGTGGTCAGCAATCTCATTTCTTGGCCTCTAAGGAAAGATTCACCTAGAAAATGAATTTTAAGTCTATTGCCAACTTCAGGATGAGTTCCAGTAGATAGAAGGATTCCATGTAGGATTGTAACATTATCATGTTCTTGATGATGATGAGGTGGATTGCTGTACGTGCATGTTCATTTTTGCTCTCCTAACAGTAACACTTACCTGAGAAAAAGATTTAGGAGTATTTGTGAGCATGCTTGATATTTGACGAGATTATGTTTCCTTGTGTAGGCTTACAATACTATGGTTGGTCAAAGAGGTGCTCAGTTGTCTGGTGGTCAGAAACAAAGAGTTGCCATTGCCAGAGCACTGGTCAGAGATCCCAAGATTCTGTTATTAGATGAAGCTACATCAGCATTGGATACCGAGAGTGAAGCTACAGTACAGGCTGCCTTGGACAAGGTAAATGTTCAGTTCTGTTTTTATGTACGGATACACTGGTAGATGTGCTGCTACTGGGTCTCCTATAAGTGTGCCACTACTACTAGATCATGTCCCCTCGTAGCCATTCTCTATTTTTAAAGAGAGGCATGCTTCCTTATTAATCATGAATGGTTCAAAAGATACGTGTTAAAAGATAAAAAAAGTCCAGAAAATTTAACAAATTAGAATTAACACTTTCTGTAAGCAATTCCACTCTTTACGACTTCTCCATAGTGAGCACTCTGTTGTTTATGGCATACATTGTAGTAGAGTGTGATTAAAGCTGTACGAGCTGCAACTGAACATATTTAAAAAAAATGTTTTGTTAGGTACAATAATGTACTCAAAATATCGTACACCCTGAACAGTATTGAATTACCTATAAGTAAACATATTTTTTGTCCGTACCCATTGTTTGTTTGTTTGTTTGTTTGTTTGTCTGTGTGTTGCTTATTCTCTCTTGTGTGTGTTGTAGTTCTTTTATGTTTGTTTAATGCAATAACAAAAAAAAAGTAACCGACCAATTATTTCAGAATATAAATTTGGTTACTTGATGAAAAAAAATATCGCAGCCCAGTTGCAGCTTGTGCAGCTTTAACAGAAGTGCCCACAATGGTGAGTCTTGCAGTCTAATACCCAAGCTGAACAACATGCAGAGTATGTGAAGTGAACTTAAGTTAAAGTAGGAAATCTGAGGTCTTATACATCTATATACTGAACTATTTACAGGCTAGTGAAGGCAGAACAACTGTGGTGATTGCACACAGACTCACAACTATCAGGAATGCTGATAAAATATGTGCTGTACAAAATGGTGTTATCATGGAAGAAGGTAACCATGACGTCCTGATGGCCCAGGAAGGTTTATATTATCAATTGGTTATGATGCAAACTAAAAAGAAAGATGGTGACAGTGACGATGAAGGTAAGTCAACAAGTATTCAACGTGTCCACACTAAAAAAAAACAGTAACAGAAAAAGGAAAGTTCAAAGCTTACTCTCGATCCGGCTAGAATTCAGGAATTTTAATTTATGTCAATATTTCAATGTTTATCTGATCATGATTTATGTGATCGATAGAAAACAAGGAACGAAAAAAAGAATATTGTTCAACTTGAAAATCTTAAAAATTTTAAATCGGGCGAAAGTGAAAGGGAAGTCTAAATATATCACTTCAGTTTAATAGTGTCTTCAGTTTTCTTGTACTCTCCTTTTGCATAAAATATGTCTCGTTATACTGACTAATATTTCTTTTAACATTACAACACCTTTCATGTGCTGCCCACAAATATTTTGTATCTCTTTTTATACCAATCATCACCTGCTTTAAACTTATACACCACCAAGTGCCGTTCAGATTTCAGCTCTATATTCATTTTAATAATGTGATTCCCTTGATTTCCAACCTGTTACAATGCTGAAAGCTTGAACTAACAGTTTCCCTTTATTTTGCAAATTTTTCCACTCTTTTTTTGTCATCCCCATGCTGATTAATTTTCAATCTGGATTCTATCTTCGTTGTATCTCCTTTGTTTTGCTCACATTTACAATCATTAGCAAAGAATGCGTTTAATATTGTTGGTAAGTAAAATAGTTGGAATGTATGTGTTAGAGACATCAGTGGAGAGAATAATGATGTCTGGACACATACATGTACAGGGTTGTCAAACTAGATAGAGACTCACGCCAGTCACAAGTGTTTATCATTCTGGGATCTTAAAGCGAGGTTAACATTACACATTGCCAGAAAATCTTCATAGAATACTCTTGAATCAAAATGTTCGAAAAAAACCAAAATTCTTGACACATCAGGTAGAAGTGATATTTACCAATGATTTGATTCCTTCAGTACCCCTTGGAAAGAAAATATTGTAACAAATATATTCTTAAAAGATTAATATGTAATTTATAGCCATATATGGTAAATGGATTTCCAAATATGGTAAAGTGAAAGAATTGACATCCAAATATGGTAAAATGATATGATTTCCAAATATGGAAGATCTCTTAATATGGTAAAACAATTACCATATATGCTGAAAAGGATTTGCATCTGATGTGATATACATGCAAATGAAGGCTGAAAGAAATTCAGAAGACAATTTCTGTAGCATTTGTTGTCAACTTTGTCCTGACCTAAAATCCTAATCACTTGATGACTGGTACACTGAAAACATAGATCTACAACTGGCTGTTGACAATTACAATGCAATCTTGTCACAATTCCTTGTAATTCCTTGAATTTGTATGTTGGTATAAACAGTTTGTAAGGTGTACTGCTTGGAATTCATTATATGAACCAACCAATCACTATATACCTTTAGATTGAATGTGGATTCAAAAATGGAGGGAATAAAATCTAACAACATGCGTCACGAACCCCCCAAAAAAGATGAGAGGATTGTTTTGTATGTAAAAGCGAAAGTGATGATATTTTTTTTTGTTTCCAACCAGTATTGAACTCTTTGAAGATGAATTTTATTGTTTCATTGTCTCACCTCATTCAGGAAGATTTTCTAAACATGATGCTATAAAAGACAACTGAAGTTGTAACCTTTACTTCTGCTGTATTAAACATAGTGCAGAAAGTGCATGATAACCTTTGATTTGTTCAGATACTTCCAACGTTACTGTATTTTAGAATGAGTACAAAAAACGGCTGTATTTTAATGAGATAGCACATGGTGGTTCCATGACAAGAAATCAGAAATGTACACTTGTCAATTGCAGAAATGTACAAACATTTGAAGCAACATGCATATTCAAGGAATTGTTATAAAACATCATACCTGTCAACTTTATGTAGTACCCTCTAGTCTGATATTAAAAAACACCATCTTCATTCCTTCTTCTAACAACAACTTGCGGTGTTAATGTAGGAAAACACACTACACTGTATGTTGAAATATCTTGTGTGTCGTTAGAACTATCTTATTGTTTGCTGTGAAATAAAAACAATTATGTATGATGTAAAGTTGGACATTCTGAGATGACTGGTGTTGTATTTAATAGTAAGTGTGAATATGTCCACAGTTATAATTAAGTATAAACAGAAGTGACAGTTCTATACCGTAAGCGAAAAGATTTTGAGACGAAAATGTCAATTGCACAGAGAGGGAAATTAACAAGTTTCATGTACCACTCACTGAAAAGTTGGTGCTCAAAGAACAATTTGCATGCTAAAGAAATGTAAATAAAAAAAGTTCCAGCATCTAAGCTTTTACATATTAAATCTTTCTATCGGGTAGAATTCCATGTATGTTTGTATGCCAACTGTGATCGTGGTACAGACATAGGGTCAGGTCTTGATATTCATATTCCCTACTTTATGAATATCAAATGTAATTTGCCATATTCCTGATTATCAAATTTGTACCATTTTCAACAAGATGTGTCATAGGAGAGTGCCATAGATAAGTGGAAATTATTGCAGAAATATTTTTTCCTGGCAGTCAACAATATGCATATAATTCCATAAGTTACAAAAAAATATACAGCATCAAATTTAAAATGAACAAAAAACCAGACATAATGAATTTATAATAAATTCTAATACTGGCAGAGATTGCCATTTATTTTTGCCAAAAAATATACATCATCAAAAAACCAAGAAATATAAGTACTGACACATTCATAAAAGTCATTCATTGCATTCTGAACAACTTAGCATAGTTTGGCCATCACTTCTGTTTGAAAAGGTGTTACTAAACAGCATTCCTAGTGGTCAAACAGTTTATTAGATTTCATCCTTAACTGGAATATGGCAAATTGTAGGGAAGAGAAAAGTCAAATTTGATCTAGTGTTGTTAGATAAGTCAATGTTATCTATACTGTTCTGTATTGACATTACCAAATTCTTTATGCATGATGTAAAATAAATCACTTCTTCTGTAACTTCACAAATATCTTGTACATTGTAAACTGGAATCTATGGGAAAGAGAATGACCAAAAACTGGAAAGAATTTATGGACAAAATCACAGTCATTTCTCACTATCAAAGAGATGTAATATACATATATCTTCCTCTGTGAAACACTGTGTGTCAATGTATGCTTCTACAATGGTGTTCTTTGAATATTTTCTCAGACCAAAGTGGAAAAAAGGATTGATTCTAAGAATTTTAGCAAGGTTGTATCTTGTCTTGACATTATCGTGACTTGTACAAACTAATTCTATATTTGATAATGCAGTGAAATGATTCATCTGTAACTTCTAATAACCAAAACTATAGTCTCTTTTGATCTGTTCTTTACTTCTCAAAATATGGCTAGAGGAAAATAATTGTAAACATACTTCTGATGTGATTTCCAGCCCGTTTTCAAGTTTTTTTTCTGTCAACCCCCTTCTCTATCATCACCATACTTAATGCTTGCACCAATGCATTGATTGTGAACAGCCAGTTAGTAGCCATACATTCAGCATTTTGATCACACACACACACACACACACGTACGTACATATGTACGTACGTACGTACATACATACATACACACACACACACACACACACACACACACACACACACACACACACACTTTATGCTTCCATACATAATCTGTGCTTGTCAAAGGCAGCTATATCAAGTCTTATTAGGAACTAATATACTGGCTTGCTGTATTGCCTTGTGCACTAATCACCTTATACATTGCTTTGCATATAATTGATTCACTCCCAGCTGACAAGGAATCTCCCAGTGGTAAGTGCAAGATCAAAATCCATTCCGTTACAAAAAACATCATCTCCCTTCTTTGACTTTTGCTTCTGGTCAAATGTTTCAAGTGATGCTGTAATCAGTAGTAGCCATGTTGATTTTAATATTCCGCTGTATTCAATGAAAACAGACACTCGCACATTAGACTGTTGTCAGTTACTCTAATCGGATAATGATAAACCTCAAAGTTTATTGGGAAAAGATGTGTCGTGTATATTTACATTATGAAGTGACGCAATATGTCGCCATCTTATTTACAAGTCCAAGTCATAAGCAAGCAATCCGATATCAAATGTGACTACTACTAATGGCAGCAATACTTGTGGGTATCAATGAGTAGGAGTTTGGATCAAAATAAGACACTGTGGTTGTAGCCACAGTGTGTCATAATAGTTGTAGAATCATAAACGCTCTGAGATTCATTGTTTATTTTATACCAATTGTTATATGTGCTACAAAGTGAGATAGACACCAATTGAAGCTAATGTTGCAGCATGTTAATTTTACAGAATTTATCAGTGAAATTTGCCCTCTAATGTCTCTGATAGCATGTTTTTTTTTTTTGTCAAGCAATGATACATCTAACCTGTTTATCAGATGACACATGCATTGTTTATTTTTGTAGACATCTATAATCTTCCAGTGTACATTTTTTGGGACTTCCAATGTTTACAGTATCTTGATTATAGGGTGATTTTATCCCAAATCACCAAGGTGCCACTCTGGCCTATTTATGTACCAGTAAAGTCTACCATATGCAACAATAACAGTTTTAGTTGGTATTTATCTTCACATGTCAAAAATATGTTTTCCACTCATATATGTCAAATTTGTATATACAATAATATAACCTGTTCTGTTTGTTTTGCATTTCATTTTGTTAGTTTAGTATTGTGTTAGTGTAGTTATTTGTTACTTGCTTTATAGTTAGATCTACATGTATAGTAGGATCATGTACTTTTTCAAATTGAACTCAAAAGTATTTTGAATCCAGCACCAAGTGAGAAATGTGTGTGTTTAGCTGAGTAAACTATGTGATGGTATACGTAGTAGAAAAAGATTAATATATTATTAATATGTACCAGTGATGACGTGCATGCATGTACTGTGGTACAATACCAAAAACATATTTGCATACCCAGGCTGTCTACAAATGAGTACTCCAAAATCATGTAAATGCACCGTGTTATATTTTTATGAAATTTATATTTTGCTGTTTCAGATAAACGAATGTTTTCAGTATTGCACTGCAGTACAAATACCAATAAATGATGTACTGATGCAAGTAATCACTCTGGTGCATATATAATATATAATATCATGTAATAAACTTACAAGGAGTACGAATACACAAGTCACTTCCAACTTACCTTTTGTCAATTTGTTTATCCTGCTAGATGAAGCTGATGAATTTGAGTTGAAGCGCCCTCTATCAAGTTTAAAACGCAATGAATCTGGCAAGCGCACTTCCCATAAGAAGTTGTCCCGAACATTTTCGCATGAATCCAAGAAATCTGCTGCTGAGGAAGAAGAAGGAGAGGTTTGTTATGATTGTTTCCTTGATAACAATTCACATTCTGTCCATTTATGGTAGGTGTGTTCATATGTATACACATCACATATACGCCACCTGTCATCAGTTTTTGCATTCTGATTATTCCAGAGACATGCTCGTTCAGTATGTTATCTTAGTTGCTGTAAATTTTGTAAAGATACTGACCTTGTTGCCACCGGTACTGAGGATGAATTTTTGCTGAACTAGAATAACAATGCATATTACTGACATTTTTGTACATTTTAAAATTTACATGTAATAGTGTATGCAATACCAATGACAGACATTGCAGTTGAAAGACATTTGTTTGAATTTGACGTTGAGTGATGCAGTCATCTTAAGCATCTGACCAACCAACCAACCAACCACAACTAACCAACCAACCAACCAACCAACCAACCACAACTAACCAACCAACCAACCAACCACAAACCAACCAAACTAAACCAATCAATCAAACAATCAATCAAATATTTTGCTGTTCAGTGTGGCCTTGACTTATGTTTACTCATTGAAAGTATAGTAGTGCTTTTTAATAAATCTTTGTTTGTTTGATTGTGTTCACCACAGGAAGAAAAAGATGAAATCCCAGAAGTTGGAATGTCACGAATTATGAAGATGAACCGTCCTGAATGGCCATACATTCTTGGTGGTTCTTTAGCAGCAGTTCTTAATGGAGCTGTACAGCCAGCCTTTGCTATCATATTCAGTAAAATAATTTCGGTAAGACTGTTTTACAATGTTTTTTCATGTTTATTGCCATCTACGAAAAGAATAATATTGCATTGTATGTAGTTTTGATGTCAACAAAATTGGTATTCAGCACAATTAATATAATACCAATATTTCATAGAATTATGTCATCATGCACTGTGCTAACACAGTGTTCTTTGGTACAACCAGTGACCACTGGCTAGCATGAACAACTCAAACTTGATATAAACATGACGAGTAAAGGAATGAATTGGATTATTAATAACATTTGACACATCATGTTGAAAGTACAGAAACAAGTATTACATTCCTTCAGTTTTATGGCCTCTCTAAGTGTATAATTATGAAATGCCAGGGGAACTTGAATGTGAGCTATTATATGAAAGGACCACACCAGCGTTGTTCTTTTCAAACCATGAAATGTAATACACATGGTTCCAAGATGCTGTGACAAGTGTTAACCCCAATGCATTTGTTTACTTTTCCTGTTTCCAAAATGTTGTGTTTGTTCATGCTAGTCTGTGATTGGTTGTATATTGTATGATGTCATGATAACATACAATTTCCTATTTTCTGTTCTTAGGTGTTTGCTTTACCAGAGGATCAAATCGAAGAGGAGGCAGAGTTATTTTGTATTTTATTTGTTGTGATCGGAGTTGCTTCAGGAATAGCGTTTGTTTTGCAGGTGTGTTTAAATTTTGTTATTCTTGTACACTGTCGGTAACATGAAACTCTAAATTTGAAATTCAATTCAGGGAATATCCAATAATAGGTCCTGTGTAGAAATATCTTATCCATATACTTGTCTTGAAAATTGTAATACAAAATAACTGGAATTATTCATTGTGGTTGTTGTAACACACCAAGCTGTTCAACTTAGAAACTATCAAGCTTTCTGTCTGCACTGGCTGACAATTCTCTCTAGAAATTGTGAAGCTGTACATTACAAAGAGGAATACCAGGATGTAATACTCGTAGGTCACACAGAGGTCATGAACATGGCAAATTTATGATGAATGGTAATAATTACAGAGTATACATGTACAGTAAATTTGACTTGTTTCTTTGGACAATATTATAGACAATTTTTTTTAAATTGCTTAACTTAACTGATGATAACTTTTCAAAAAATGTTATTTATTTTCAGTCATCTTTCTTTGGTAAATCAGGAGAAGAACTAACATTGAGACTACGTCATTTGTCATTTACAGCCATGCTTAAACAGGTTGGTATAGCTAACAATTTATCTATGGGTCTATCTGATGGGGAGGGGGGGGGGATGTTACAGCCATGCTAGCTTATATGAAAGATTGGTATAGCTAACAATTTATCTATGGGTCTATCTGATGGGGAGGGGGGATGTTACAGCCATGCTTAGACAGGTTGGTATAGCTAACAATTTATCTATGGGTCTATCTGATGGGGAGGGGGGGGGGGGGATGATGATACAGCCATGCTAGCTTATATGTAAGATTGATATAGCTAACAATTTATCTATGGGTCTATCTGATGGGGAGGGGGGGATGTTACAGCCATGCTTAGACAGGTTGGTATAGCTAACAATTTATCTATGGGTCTATCTGATGGGGGGGGGGGTGGGGATGTTACAGCCATGCTTAGACAGGTTGGTATAGCTAACAATTTATCTATGGGACTATCTGATGGGGGGGGGGATGTTACAGCCATGCTTAGACAGGTTGGTATAGCTAACAATTTATCTATGGGACTATCTGATGGGGAGGGGGGGGGATGTTACAGCCATGCTTAGACAGGTTGGTATAGCTAACAATTTATCTATGGGTCTATCTGATGGGGGGGGGGGGTGGGGATGTTACAGCCATGCTTAGACAGGTTGGTATAGCTAACAATTTATCTATGGGACTATCTGATGGGGGGGGGGGGGATGTTACAGCCATGCTTAGACAGGTTGGTATAGCTAACAATTTATCTATGGGACTATCTGATGGGGGGGGGGGATGTTACAGCCATGCTTAGACAGGTTGGTATAGCTAACAATTTATCTATTGGTCTATCTGATGGGGAAGGGGGGAGGGATGTTACAGCCATGCTAGCTTATATGTAAGATTGGTGTAGTTAGCAATTTATCTGTAGGTCTATCTGACAGAGTGGAGTGGAGGGGTTCTAGTAATTAGTAAAATGCATTCGTCTAGGACAGCTTTAGAAAAAGTTTGTTCTGAGAAAGAGAATGACCCTAATCGGCTATCTAATCCTTGTGTTGTACAGTTAGGATAACACTATCACTAAATGTAATACCTTGAAAATTGTGTGTGTGTGTGTGGGGGGGCATTTAAGAGTGTGTAACATTAAACAACAGACAGTAGTAATCATGTTGATAAAAACTTGCCAACAACAGTTTAATGAGTTGAAGAAGAACAATGGACCGAAAATACCAGTGGAACCCAAATCTGTGTATTTTAAGTGTGTTAGTTTACATTTTATGATTTGGATATGTTTGTGCTCAGTTATACAGTTTAATAAATGTGTTACATTATGAGTTTTGGATCTGTTTGTGTTATGTTATGCACAGTTTGATAAATGTGTTACATTCTATGTTTTGGATCTGTTTGTGCTATGTTATGCACAGTTTGATAAATGTGTTACATTCTATGTTTTGGATCTGTTTGTGCTATGTTATGCACAGTTTGATAAATGTGTTACATTCTATGTTTTGGATCTGTTTGTTATGCACAGTTTGATAAATGTGTTACATTCTATGTTTCGGATCTGTTTATGCTATGTTATGCACAGTTTGATAAATGTGTTACATTCTATGTTTTGGATCTGTTTGTTATGCACAGTTTGATAAATGTGTTACATTCTATGTTTTGGATCTGTTTGTGCTATGTTATGCACAGTTTGATAAATGTGTTACATTCTATGTTTTGGATCTGTTTGTTATGCACAGTTTGATAAATGTGTTACATTCTATGTTTTGGATCTGTTTGTGCTATGTTATGCACAGTTTGATAAATGTGTTACATTCTATGTTTTGGATCTATTTTACAGGAAATAGGTTGGTTTGATGATAGCAAAAACAGTACTGGTGCACTGACAACAAGACTTGCAACCGATGCGTCATTGGTACAAGGGGTAAGTCCAGGCAATATACATTATCACAGACTGTGGTCCTAGTTGTAAACATTTACTGAACTCTGAACATGGAGAAGTACCTCCTGTGGATGTGATAATTATGTAAAAGTTAATATACGACTGACTGACTTACATTTAGGGCATACTATGCCCCCGTCAACAATTCACAGGACCAATACTTGGTACTGATGTACATTTGTAGTGGATCATCAGTGAATGAACATTCAGACAGTTTTATTTATCTTAAGACCTCAACTAAGAATTTAGTCAGCAAATGTTAGATCATTGTTTGAAACTACTTACTTGTGTAATATCTGTCCTTATGGTGTAGCCAAGTGTATGCTGATGGAAATATAAGATCCATGGTACCATACATACTTTACATTCAAGCATCCTCTATATTTGGTACCAATATTATCATGTTTTACAATATCATTTACTCTTCAGGCTGCTGGAATCAGAATTGCAACTGTCATACAGTCCATTGCAAACATGGGAACTGGTATCATCATTGCCTTTTATTTTGGCTGGGAAATGACCCTGGTTGTGTTGGCGTGCGTGCCATTCATGGCCGTTGGTGGCGCTCTAGAAATGAAGATGTTAGCAGGGTTTGCTACTGCAGATAAGGAAGCATTGGAAGGAGCGGGAAAGGTAAGAGTATGGGGGGGGGGGGGGGGGGGGGGAGTTTTACTTTTCTATCACAGCAGTTCTAGTTTACCAAGAAGTGCATTTGTGAAATCTGATACACAAAATATGTGAGATTGTGTGCCATTCTTCAAATTGAAAATAGATACACCAAGTACACACAGTGTGTGTGTTTGTGTGTGTGTGTAAACAACTTAAAGTCAAAAACTGCTGGACCGATTGCTTTGATAATTCAGTGGTCATGTTACTTCTGGTGTCTAGTTGGGAAATTGTTCAAATGAGATTGATTGCATCAGAGATGTGGGTTTTGGGTCAAAAATGTGATTTTTGGTCATAAAACTTAAACTCAGAAACTACTGGGCAGATTGGTGCGAAATTTGGTGGGAACATTCTTAATTAAGGGGGTGTAGAGTAAAATTTGTTCATGACATGATGATTCCATCAGTAATAAAGTTAGGGCTAAAAATGTGTCTTTTTGGTTAAAAATCTATAATTCCAAAACTACAGAGCAGATTGGGCTGAAATTTAATGGGAATGCATCTAGGGATGTATGGACAAAGAAATATTAAGCATACAATGATTCCATGAGTGATATGCAAATTAGGTGTAAGAATGTTCATTTTTGGTAAAAAAATTTTATCTCAAAAAGTTCGATGATTTTCTATCCACACCCCTTGAAAGTATGAATGGCTAAAACTCTTTGATGATGAATATTTAAACTTGTCCTATTTACGAAATCCATCTGTATTTACCAAGAACAATCGGCATAGACTCGCCAACTTAAACTTTTTGACTCTATGGTCTTGCCAGTTTTGACATACAGGGCAGAAATTGGGGATTATTTCAAGTTCCAGGTTGCAGAAAGAGTACAGCTAAAGTATTGTAAAATGTTTTTAGGTGTAAAGTCGTCAACACCTGACGTCTGTGTACTAGGGGACTGTGGCAGATTTCCAATTGTTAATCATACAATCAAAAAAGTTTTGTCATATTGGTATAAACTCTTACAAATGCCCCCAAATAGAGTAGCAAAGCATTGTTATAATCTTGCTATTGAACTTGATAGAAATAACAAGGTATCGTGGGCAACACAGGTCAGATGTCTTTTATTTGAATATGGTTTTGGAGAGGTTTGGTATTGGCAAGGCCCTGGTGACTTTGATATCTTCCTATGCCAATTCTTGACCAGAGCAGTGGATATTTTTAAGCAGGACTGGTGGACAGAGGTGTGTTCTAAGGACAAACTACGTTTATATAGAAATTTTAAATTTTTGTTCCAGTCAGACGATTACATTATGTTAAAAATGGAAACTAAATTCAGACGAGCATTGGCTTGCCTTAGAAGTTCTGGTCTCGAACTGGCTGTGGAAAAGGGCCGTGCTTTGGGTATTGATCTCGAAGATCGCACTTGTAACATATGTATGTCAACAAATATTGAAGATGAATACCATTTTACTCTAGTTTGTCCCTGTACCAAAATCTCAGACAAAAGTACTTACCAGAATGGTCATATATAAATCCTACTATTGAAAAGTTTTATTCACTTATGTCGTCAAACAAAGGTCCAGTAATTCTAAACCTAGATGCGTATGTATACAGAGCAGAGGTTTTAAGAAAGGAATTCTGCTAATTTGTTTTCTGTACACTTCCGTGAGATTGTGTAAACTAGTACTAACTGTAAATTTTTGCGATATGGGCCGGAGGCCTTAAGAAGCAATTAACCATTATTTATTTATTTTAATACATGAAAAGTCTAAACAACAAACTAAAAGTCTACACCTCTCTAAGTTTACAATTTAATCACTTGTACTGTTCTACTAAATATTGTTTCAAAGATTTCATGTATGTTAAAACGTGAATATGAATACATTCTCTACTCTAGGTTGCCTCAGAAGCCATCGATAACATCAGAACTGTTGCCTCCCTCACAAAGGAGAGTAAATTCTACCAGTTATACTGTGATTTACTGTATCCACCACATAAAGCTTCCCTAAAGAAAGCCCATATCTTTGGTCTGACATTTGGATTTGCCCAGTGTATGGTTTTCCTTGTCCATGCCGTAGCATTCCGTTTTGGTGCCTGGATGATTGAGCTGAACAGGATGACTTTTGAAGAGGTCTTCTTGTAAGTACAAAGTCATTCCTTAACAAAGAGCTATGCTCACACCGAGACTTACTTACCGTCTACCAAGTAGTAAATTTTGTGCCTTGTGAGAAACTTGTTCTGGTTGAAATGACATTTAGCTGTGTTGAGGTCTTCATGATGTTTTATGACATCCATGTTAACACTCTTAAATCATATTATGATTTACTAGCTTTAGTAAAACTGACATTTTTTACATATCGATTACATTTACAGCCACTAGCTGATAGCTGAAACAATTGAAACAATATACCTTTTATACTTGATATGAATGTTGTAAATGATTACTGCCATTAGTGGAAATGCCTTGCATAGGTGTTGTGGGTTGTACATATATTAAGTTTATTAAAAAAGTAAAAGTAAATTTGGATTACCATCAAGATTTAAGTGTGACTATTTTTAGTAATATTATAGAAAAAGTTGGTCGAAAGAAACCGAATGATCCTATTTCATCCTTATGATGCCACTGATACGATGATACCTGGAATTGAAACCCTGGCCTTTATGGACTCGTTAAGTTTCTGTAACAGAGTCTTACAACAGTTCAGGGAAGATTTATAGTCACTAAACAAGGGAGAATAAAAAGGCAACACCAACATTTTTCGCTTTCGAGATGTTCGTATTCATACTGGGTTTTTCCTAAGACGTGGTACTAAAAGTTGCCATTCTGTTTATTTACAGGGTGTTTTCTTGCATTGCCTTCGGAGCCATGGCATTAGGTCAAGCCAGCGCTTTTGCTCCTGATGCAGCTAAAGCTAAACTGGCTGCCAATAATATCTTCTTCTTGCTGGACAGAGAACCAGAAATTGACAGCAGTAGTCCCGATGGACTCAAACCAGTGAGTAAACTCTCAAATTCACAAGCACAACTTGAATACACAGTATCAGTGAGTAAACTTTCAAATTCACATGCCCAACTTGAATACACAGTACTGGTAGATTTCCTGTCCTGTAAGATGGTACGCAATCATAGCCTAGTGCAACATGAGTTTGATACAACCCAATAGTTTACAATGAAAACGACCTTGCATAAAAGTTCTCTGAAATTTTCTTGTGAATTCTAAGAGAACTACATTTTAGTGAGTGTACATTTTGGTATGTACATAATTTTTTTTTTATCAAACTGAACTCTAGGGTTCAACAGAGTGTTAAAAAATAAGGATAAATGTGCATAGCAACCTTGACTATGTTAACAACAACAAAACAAGGTTTTGTACATTGAAAAATACAGGTAGACATTGCTACAGTTAGATCAAGATAGGAAAAAGTTAAAAAGATAAAATGTCCTCAGTCAAAGATAGATAGATAGATAGTACATGTTTTGTAGAAAGGTGACATAGTGTAAATCAACCCACCTAGACTAAATGATGTGCCATTTATCAGGCCTTCTGAAATACATGTATGGTGTGCTCTTGTGCTTCAATGGCCTTGTCACTACTTTTTATGTGTATGTCTCTTTCAGGACAAGTGTGACTCTGTGATTGAATTTCATGATGTCAAGTTCCGTTATCCAACCCGACCAGATGTACCAGTACTGCGAGGGTTCAACATTAAAGTTAACACTGGACAGAGAGTGGCATTGGTGGGCAGTAGTGGATGTGGTAAAAGTACAGCTATACAACTGACAGAGAGATTCTATAATACACTGGCTGGCCATGTGGTAAGTAGTTCTTGGCAGTGTCATAGTCTTGGGCCCTGTTTACATGATGCAAAGTGCAATTATTGTGTTGTGTTTGCACCTACTGCTTACATGGCGATGACAAGAACACACATGCAAATGTAATGATTTGAAATTACTTCCACCAAAAAAGTGGGTTGTTTTGAAAATGATCTATTTTCATTCAAAACAGTTTCAGTGTAAAAAGGCAAAAACAGAAAGATTCGAAAACGGAGTTGTGTAAACGACCCAAAACACAACGATTCAAAATCGCTCAAATTTGACCTCAGGAATGGTCCCATTGATGACGTACATTGTATTGATTTTAGCTGCTGTATTATGTTTGCTAATGTGTAACAGCATGTTTTTACTTCTATATAGGTATATGCCATGGGTATATAAAGATTACCATATGCTGGGCAAGGTGATTTCTTTTGAGGAAAATAATGCGATTTGTACGAGTTGTATTTTGAATGCGAATTTCATATATTGAAATTTATGAAATATTTTGTTTGTTACAGTCATTGGATGGAAAGGATTTGGTAGATTTGAACATCCAGTGGCTCAGATCTCAGATTGGTATCGTATCACAAGAACCTATCCTATTTGATTGTACTATTGCCGAAAACATTGCGTATGGCGACAACTCCAGAGAACCATCCATGGATGAAATTATCGATGCTGCCAAAAATGCTAATATTCACAGTTTTATTGACTCACTTCCACTGGTAAGTTTGATTCATGGGGTGATGCATACTTGCACAATAGTGATGACTTGTGACCTCCTAATTACTTGAGAGACATACCTGGCGGTACCTGTGTGCGTGTATGCTTCCATGCATGCATACATACATAGTTATAGTTTAGAAAATGTCTACAGTCTGGTTGTTTCAGGATCTAGAGCTCATGTTTAATTAGTCCCCGCCGGACGAAGTCCGGGACGGGGACTTATGGATATGGTTCCATCTGTCCGTCCGTCCGTCCGCAGCCGCTTCTTGGAGATTCCTGGACCGATTTTTTTCAATGGCATACATATGCACATCAATTTGTTTCATGATATGATCCAATATGGCCGCCTAGCAGCCATTTTGTTAGCAAATTTTCCCTGTCTAAAGCCATAACTCAGACATGCTTGAACAGATCTCATTCAAAGTTGGTATTAGGACAGTGTTCTATGACATATATGTGCATATTTATTGTTGTTGTGATACGATCCAATATGGCCGCCTAGCAGCCATTTTGTTTGTGTGAATTTTCCATGTCCAAAGCCATAACTCAGACATGCTTGAAAAGATCTCAATCAAAGTTGGTATTAGGACAGTGTTCTCTGACATACATGTGCATATCCATTTTCATCATGATATGATCCCCCATACCCGACCAATCCTTTATTGTTGTAGGCATGTTCCATGTCCAACAAGCAGACACAACATATCTAAGTCTGTTTGATTTAGGTTCACAAGTGTTGTTGCTTGATCAGAGTAGTGATAATTCCTTAAAACCCAATCATAGCGGGGACTATGTCATTGACAATGACTTGTTTATTTTGTAATTTCAGTGTATTTCCATGTATCATCTACCACATTTAAATATTCTTGATTGAAACAGGGCAAAACTAATGATGTGAGTGTCATATGTTTTGTAAGGGGAGGACTTGATTAGTTGTGTAACAACTACTTCCACACCCCTTTCCAGAATAACAAGTTTATTGTATATACATAAGGATATTTTGTTCAGTTCTGTAATCAAATTTTTTGTATGTGGAATAAATTATTATTATTATTATGAACGTATGTACATACGTATGTTCTTAAAAATGTACATACATACATACATACATACATACATACAGACAGACAGACAGACAGACAGACAGACAGACAGACAATAGGACTGTATAAATCATAGTTTATATGTAAATCATTATTTCTATCCCATAGGGCTATGAAACTAGGGTTGGAGATAAAGGTACACAATTATCTGGAGGACAGAAACAGAGAGTTGCTATTGCCAGGGCTTTACTGAGAAACCCTAAGATCTTGTTGCTGGATGAAGCTACATCAGCTCTTGATACAGAGAGTGAAAGGGTGGGTCATCGTTATTTTTAAACATTTAGCCATACATTTTGAATCATCATTTCTCAATCATACTTTGTTATTTAGATTGTATCTGTGAGGCCCATGATTCAATGCCAGGTTCTCACACTATGTTATCTTAATTGTCAGTGGAGCTACAAAGACTAGGAACGGTCGTTTACTCAGGATCAACTTTTTCTATAGTTTTGCTGGACATCAATTTTTGACTTCCATTGTAGCATAGAATTGTGTAAACAAAAATGGAAATAGGATAGGATAGTCTCAACACAATTCAACTCGAAGGGTTTTAAACATTTAGACCTCACTAGTTTTTACTCTGCTAACAGAGTATCTGGTCAGTCATAATGTGTAGAAATATTCTATTTACTCCATTTGACATTGACTTGGTGAAAAATTTGTCTTTAAAAATACTATGTTCCCTATACTACTTTCTACATCTGTGGTAAAATCTATGGTAGAATTATGGCAAATCAGTAACTCTGTGAATCCAAGGTCATTGTTAGTTGCTATTTCAGTAGCACTATATCGAATTATTTTGCTGCATGGTGGCATGCTCACTCTAGGTACACTTCTGTTTTGGAGTTGTAATCAATTGTGTTTGTGATAACACTTGCCATGGCATGCAATTTATGAAAATCCTCTTTGAAGACATAGTTGACCAGTAAGAACGTTCGCGAGATTACTTGCCGCATGCCACTATATGAGCTTTTATGAATGTGCTCGATTACAACTTCAAAGCAGAAGTGGCTGTGACCCACACAGAGTGAGCATGCCACTAGTGAAAAAATAGCGCTATAGCTAAATTTAGTTTTACTTTAGATCAATTTTACCTTTCTGAAAATTTGATAAGTGTTTTGTTGTCTATTAATCCCAGGTTGTACAAGAAGCTCTAGACAAAGCCAGCGAAGGCCGTACATGTATCGTTATTGCTCACCGATTGTCCACCATACAAGATGCAGACAGGATCTTCGTCATCCACCATGGCAGAGTTGTTGAAGAGGGCAAACATAGTGAACTGATTGCCAAAGAAGGCGTGTACTACAGGTTAAATAACACACAAGCCACAATGAAGTAATCACACCAGTGCCATATATCTTTGGAAATCTGATATCTAATCTGTTATTATTATAAACTAAAATCAGGGATCTATCGATTTGATAAAACTGATCAACCCAAAACCCCCACCAACCTCACTTGTATGTTTTTATCTATAAAGGTAAAAAGGCTTTAAACTCTTAGATATTTTAATAACCATGACATATTTACAGTAGTTAATATATCAATTGTGATCTGGATGTGGATGTCTGTGTTTGTGTAACTGATTCTTGCTTTAACGTTGTCAATTGCGTACATTTGAGTACAACAATGTGAGAATAATTTAACAAACATGTCTTCATTGGTTCATTGTCAAATAGTGATTAGTCTTCACAAACTATTGAAAGAGTTTGAAAGTGTGATATTCATAAAATGTTTGATATTCAGACAGTCTGATTATGATATTTTCAAAGTGTGTGATTTGCACATTTACACCAAAAGTGGTCATGTCAGTGGACAAGCTGAACAATTTTAGATTTTGTATTTACATGGCAAAACTGAACTACACTGAGCTGAGCTGTACCCTAAGGGCAACGAGTATGGTTCTTACTTTTCAATAGAATTGAAAGTATGATACATGTATATAGAGGCTTTAATATGACAAGAAGGTTTACAAACTTGTCCATATATTTTCACAAAATATACTGTAGTGTTCAACTGGTTATGCCACTGTCCAAATACCAAAAGTACAAATGGGGATTCTTACCAATAGAGGCTGTAGCTGGTATCACAACAGGAAAGATATCATGACCATATTATTTTTGGTAAATATTTAAAGTATGAATCTTCATAACTTTTTAGAGTACACTCTATTCTCAAGAGTAAATGGGTCATTCTCAGCCATTCGTTACAAAACATGACTGTTGAACATGTGCATCAGTTCAGTTGTAGGAGTTTTGAGACAACCTCGCACACTGGCACATTGATGTGCACACGCACACACACACTCATACTTTTTCAAAAATCCAAATGACAACATACACAAGAAAAAGAACCTACTCCTAGATTTATTCAATACTTAAAAGTTTTATTTAAATAATTGCCATGATATTTAAGTCTTTCACCAAATTCTGTATTAAAGGGAACTTTTGAAATAAAAAAAGTTCATAGGTAAAGGAGAGATCTTTTTAAGAAATTTAAAATCACAAAAAAGAGTAATGTGTTTTACAGTTATGGTATTACACTGAATGGGTCAAATGTATGAGAACTTTTTTAAAATACCTAAAACTTAGGTCTTGTGTACTTTGCCAGTCAGGAAAATTAATAATTTATTGATCAGGTTGAGATAGTCATTCACATTTTGCATTTTAGATCATATTTCCATAACTTTTGTGACTCAGTCATTGCATCTGTACAACTTAGAATGTAATCAGTCTGAACATGTGGCACTTGTGCCATGCATAACCGTTAATCATTTGGAGGCTTCCATCTGAAAATTGAACTTGGACTTAAACAGTTCATATACTATCAGTATACAGATTGTTGCATGATTTGTTGGTGTTCCTAAAAGAAATCTGCCAAGTGCCCAAACTGAAAGTCAAGAGTAATTGCTTTGAACATTTATGTGAATGTCTGGAAAATTGTAGGAATTATACGATTCATTTTATGATCATATATATTTTCTATGATTATGAAGGTTAATAACAGATATCTGATCATATGAACATATTTGAATCAGGTGATGTTATTCTGAATTTTTCATTAGAATGTAGTGAAAAGTTTATTTGTTGTTGAACATTTTACTGCATGTTTGTTAGATGTTTTAGTTCTTTCAGTCTTTGTAGTTATGTAATATTTTAAACAAAACATAGCTTAGCTTGTACAAGCATTGCTTTTAATTTGTATTTTTCCTGTATGTCCTATGTCAAATGAAAGCTGACCAGACAAATATCAAATTGAAGCCTATATATCTGGATGTGACCATAGTAGTTAAGAGTCAGGCGATGTCACACATTACATTAAACAGTAGGATTGCGTGTTTATCGTACAAATTCATGTGAGGACATTTGACTGCAGTGTATGCCAAAAGCCCCAAACTTTAAAAGGAAGAGAGATTCATTGTTGGTGCACTTATTGCTAAACATAGATTACATTGAGTCCTTTGTACTGAGTTACAAAGTGTAAACAAGTAATTGTTCAGTCTACAATCTAGTCCATAGAGTACTAGTATGTCATGACAGGGCACCCTCACATATCACATGTGAAAGCAGACCGATGAGGGCAGTGCAACATAATGTATTTCATAGTCTATCTACAGCTCTATGAGACTTAAAAGTTTGTTGTGTTGTGATGTACGACTTTACAAAAGAAAACATTTAACTGTTTAGATGGAAAGAGAAATATCAGTGACACGGTATAGAAGACTTACAGATAACATATACTAGTGCTCAGATTAGAATAACTTGTTGGTCAAGAATAAAAAGTGCGCTGCTCTCCATTAGTCTCTCCTGTTTTTTGCCATCAAAATGTCATTTTCATATGGTAAACCAAGTAACAACTGTATAAAAAAATATGCCCTTAAAAGGTTGGGATTGTTACAGTATACATACGTTTGTCCAATTGAAAACTATCATGAAATATTTCACTATTGTCAGTGGAAAGGAAGGCTCAGTGGATATTCTAGGGCTAGAGATAAATTATTCTTGTGTTAACTGTTTATTGTATACCCATCTATCCACTTATCTATCTATTTTGTGTTTTACTTTTTGACAACACTTAACTATTCAATATATTATGTTGAATATATATTTAAAAAAGAGTTGAATGGTTTTAGTATTTTTCTCTGAATCTATTGCCTGTGTATTATTTGTCATCAAAGTTAATAATTATTCACATATATATGTTATATATAATGAATACCTTACTGTTAATTATCTATCGCCTTATTATGATTTTCTTGTTATACTTAACCATGTATTATAGTGTGTATATGGTTCGCAGTTCAATGCCAAGTGTATGACTGTGATATTTTGTATTAACCTGTCAAACTAAATGATCACCCTCAAGTTTTGGTTTGTAAATTTTGATGAAAAAAAAAATAAATTATTATATTTACACCAGTTTTGTATATTTGTGTAAAGTGACAGAATGATTTATGGTTGGTATGTTGAAATACGAAGATCAGTGTCAGGATATCTTTAGCAGGGTCTGTTTGCTGGTTCTGTGACTCCACTGTTCTCCTTCCTGATCCACAAGTGAGTAAAGCTATGTCACCGATCCAGGGAAGAGACAGGGTAGGAGCTTCACTACACATGACACATTAAGTCTAGCTACAGTGAGCCGAGGAACCATCATATGTAGTATTGTGGTGTTACAAATAAAATAAAAACATTAATAAAAAGTAAATATTCACAAACAAAAATATGCATGGGTAAATGAAAATATGTTTTCAAACTCATGGATAACTATCTGTATACATGTGTTTATGTGGATCTATATGCTATTGAAATAATATACTATTATGATCTACATATCCTCATCCATACACATACCATTTTATAGGTGAGTATATATAGAAGTATGACGTATTAGCTTAAATGTCATATTTTGATTTATACCCCATGCATATTTTGTTGTGTTTGTGTATGTTTATTGTATGGTTATTTTTTGTATCTATCTGTCTGTGTCTACGTTTGTATACGTACGTACGTCCGTCCGTCTATCTGATTTGTTTGTTTGAGAGGAGGCCGGTGAGAGCGGAACGTCACGACGTATCTTACAGTCTATGGTTACTATAAGTTGGAGACCACTTTGGCATTCAGACTAACACTGTCTAGTAAACACTGTCATGACATCACGATACAATATCGTATGTAATGGTGACCTACATATATGTGTAGCCATGATGAAGACACGATTGTACTGACCCAAAGAAAGAGCAGCTAGAATATAGAGCTCATTGTAGTCAAGTCTGGATCAATAAATTTGATGAGACTTCAAATTAATGATTGATGAAAGCCTCAGATATTGATCCATTGTTTTAATGTAAATATACTGTCTGTATGACAGCCATAAGCTTAGTTACCTATTCCCCAACATTGTTGGAGGACAACACCTGGGCTGAGTATTGCCATATTAGACAGGTCATATGAAGATATGTTTTCTTGACAATAAAAAGCACTGAAACTGAATCACATGATGTATACGTCAGATGTAGATTTATTCCTCTATGTAAATTTATGTCACAGAGTTTGTTGATAATGATATCAAATAGTGGTATCTATGAGAACTGTGAGTCATTTACGATAAGTTAAACTTTAACTAGATCTTGCTGAAGATTGCGTTACATGTTACAATGACGGGGCGCAGCGGCTGCAGTGATACTGATAGATTACGTCGTGACGTTCCGCCCTCACCGGCAGATGTTTACATGTAAGGTGTCCCGGTCACCCCGTCTCTAGCTCTGGACACGGCGTATACTTATCACTGCAGTGACGGATGTTGTGTGGAGCTAGTTGCAGGACTCTGTTAATGCTGGGTAGTCATTTCAAGTGAAGTTAACAGCTGTGAAAGGTTGGGTGTGTTTATAGATGTCTGGGTCATATATTTAAGAGTTTTATTGTCTGCAGTAGAATGTTGTTATACCTGTACCAAGTTGTAGGTATATAAATTATAAAATGGATCAAGGGAGTGACTGAGATATATATATACTGAATTTTTATGCTTTACAGTCAGTTAACCTTTGTACTTTTAAGAAAGTATTTGCACAACGCTAAATAGTTTTAGCACTACTGTCAATGCGATTTCATGTATATATGCACAAGTGAAGGGTGTAGAAATCCTCTTAAATTACGGCACTGTGTAAAAGGCATTTTTCGTTGCGTCAGAAAAATATCATGTCAAGTCTGTGAGGATGGTGTAGGACAAAGTGTAGAAGGTGTCTTTGATCTGAGTAAACCACCACATAGATCTACATGTTTGAACAAATTGCAAGACAGTTACATAAATTGACATACTGTGTCAAGTCTGAAGTCAGTTTGCTATTGTCTATTTACATAGCAAACACTTCCAGTGTGTGTACTATTAAGTATGTTATACTTTGTCGTATACCTGTGTGACAGCTGAGTGCATTATATGTGGCTTAACAAGTAGATGACATCATTTTTACGTCCAATGAGTCATAAGAACAAGATAATGTGGCATTGATTTAATGTATTTGTCAAATGCAGAACTGAAATTCATGTCATTTCTTAGATTTATGTAATAGTGAATGGTGTAGGTGGAAGATACAAATTGTACATGTCTGTCTGATGCAAAATAACACTGACTTTTTAATTGAGAAAATCTATCAATCTTTTTTTATCGACCTGTGCAGTTGATATCGTTCTAAAAATTATTTTCAGATTAGAAATATAAATATTCCAATTTATGCTTTATATGAATGTAAAGGAATAATCCTGAAAGTGAAGGAGCTACATTTGTAATAATAGACTTGTCCCCATGTGGAATTTTAAAATCGGTTTGAAATCAAATTTAAGTTGGTTCTGATCGAATCACCTGTTCACACATAAATGTACGATGCACGTTGAATCACTTTGAGACCCCCTCAGGGGGGCTGGTTTTGAACCGATTCAAAGTAAATTTATTTGCAATTGTAATCAGTTCAAAACCAGTTCATCGATTCAAATTCATTACTCAGCTTTCTCATGATGATATAGAAACTGGTTTCAAACCGATTCAAATGGGGACTGTCTTTTGAGAATGTAACACTTGTAAGTTGTATATAATTTATGTGAATGTTCACTATAACTTGTGTATCTATTAAGTAATGTATAATACATGTACAAGTCATGTATATGTATATGTATGTGTATATGTATATGTATATGTACATTGTTAAAAAATACTAGTTGGACTGAGGAGCGGTGACATCATTACATGTACCTGTACAGTGATCATTCTCTGACTTGCAATGATTAGCACCCACCACCACCACACATCATATTCCTAATATACACACAAACACACATACCGGTACTGTAATACATTGTATAATACATAATTTTTTCTGTGCCTTATTCACATACATGTACATGTTGTATTTGTACAGTCACAATTGGTCTCTTTGGTACATGGATTCTTTTTGTAGGTTAATTGACAATTAACATTTTGCCAAAACTATCTACAGCAAATTGAGTAAATGACATTAATTCCTTGTTATTGTCTAATTTCTCAACATTTACTGCATGTAATTTATGTATGGATGTACTGGTAAGTCTTTTATGTTGCCATAGCTTTAGCTGTCAGTCCATTTACATATAAATGCACTGACTAATTTGGAATGTGTGGTATCTATATTTTATCTTGCAGGATTTAAAGTGAATAACATCGGCAAATTTGGAATTTCACTAGTTAATATTTGAACAGTAAACCTGTCAACTGAAAAGTATTTGAAGGCACCACATGTAGATATTTTTGTGTTGACATTTAAACACAATGGCCTCCAATGGAGACACTACTTCACCTCCTTCAAAGGAAATAGAACTCGAGATGTCCAACAAAAACGGGACCAGTGGTAAGACAGCAACTTCCGTCACATATGATAGTGCAAGAGGCACCCCAACTGATGGCTTACCACCAGTCGAACAGTTTGGTGAGAACTGAAAGTTTAAGTACCTATGAGTGGCTATTAAAGCAAATCATATGTGCTGGCTGTGTATTGCTTGTTGAGATTAAAGCTTTTATTATTTAACTTTAAGCAATATTAAAATACGTAACAGGGATGTTCAAAGATATTCAGTGGTGGGGTAAATGGTCATTTTTGTAACTTCCTCATAAAGTTTGTTCACTTTGTGTAATTATAGTACTGACACTGCACATTTTCCATCTTTTGCCTCATTGGCTGAGCTGTTTGTTATCTACTAAACCTGCTACTCAAAATCTATAAATTGACCTCCACAAACCATACAATGTAAACTCTTTATCAGCCATACCAGTGTTGCTACTCCGTCACTCAATATTTCTAGCTAAGGGTAAGCGACCTTTTTGAGTACATGTACCTGTTGTATTTTAGGCCAGAAGCAGAGATTGTAAACATAGCTCTATAACCTCAAGCCAATGTTAAAACCAGTACAGTAATGCCCAACTGTGTTAAATTTTCTGTAGTGAATCCTAACATTTAAGATGGCCGTGTAAACATATGACCTCCACATATGACCTTGACAATAACATGATGTAAAGATTCAACCAAAATCTTCATACTTGAGTAATTAAATTATTGACAATAACAGATACAAAACACATTAAAATGCATTCCATTTCACTCAGTGCAACCATGACCTAGTTTCATAATTTTAACACATGACACACAACATAAAATGTAGGCCATGGTACATTTATTCATAGACATACACTGAAGTGCATGATTTTCTTATGACAAAAAATGTGACAAATTTTAGAATTTTTGATCAAATTTTTTCATCAGTCATAAACATTTTAGATAGTGATGGTCGAAGACTTTTTATCAAAAATCTCTTCCCCAAATCTTAAATATTTATAATGGTTTAATTTAAGGGAAAATCTGTAGTTTAATACTTAGATATTTATAAAGAATGATTTTTTTTTGACAACTTCTGTGGAGGTGAGTTTATCATATGTTTACCAAGTCAAAGTACACTTATGTTGGCACAGCGGTGTGACCTGAAAAGGAAACGTTTGATACGGCATATATTCAAATGATAAGCGAAAAATAGAGGAGCTCTTTAATAGTTTGACTGATTTCACTATTTCTTATCTTTTCTTCATTCTGGTAAGATATATCTTGAGAGAACTTTTGATTTTGAAATTATGGTGAAAATGCTAGCATTAAAATTATTGTAACTGACTGCTTAAAAATTTAATAACAATGTACTAAATTAATGATAAATGTGTAAGGCTTACTAAAATGTACTTCTTTGCATGTACTTAAATGAGACTCATAGGAACTAATTTGATAGATATTTAAACATGTAATTAGCTTGCATGTTTGTACTAATACTTAGAATCTTGTACTAACCATTAACATCTGTGCATTTGTCACAAAATGGTGATGTCCTGTTCATGGTATCTACTCCTGTGATGTGCATATATGTATGTTTGCGTCTAATGTAGATTTATAATTTAATAAAAGCATGGCAGCTGACTTTTGCCTCAACAACCCATACCAGCCAGTCACACTATTGCAAGTTACTGTGTGACTTCATAGTGTTCTGTTGTACTTCAAAGTTACAATCTGCAAAAAAAAAAAAATCCCACACCAACATCATATCATTGTGTGCTCTCATTTAGTGAACACAAATTATAGTAAAATATCTGGTAGTCATAGTTGGGTAATAATTATAGTTATTATGAGTCCAAAATACATTGACCTTTTCCAAGGCATAATGACCCACCTTAAAAGTTAGGTTTTTGACAAATTTGTTCTCATTTTCACCATATAAAGTTAACTGGAATTTCATAAGTGTCTGATGTTGGCTGTAATTTCAAGCCATGTACTATCGCTGGTTCATAGGTCTCTGTGGTTGGCTGTAATTTCAAGCCACAAACCAGAGATGGTTCATAGGTCTCTCTGTGGTTGGCTGATATTTCCAGCCACAGACCTTAAAATTCACCCATATTATGCACAAAGTGGTGAAGAAAAATAGCCTATTTCCATTTTTGTGTGCATATAATGACCATGAAATTGACCATTTGGAATGGTCAATGTATTTTGGACTCAGTTCCTGGCAGTGAGTATCTTTCTTAATTACTACTTAGTCACTGGATGTTACTTTGCAGTCATGTAAACTTGACAATACGTATTAATGGTTCTAATAATACTTACCCTTGGAGCTAGTTTTTCAGAAACTGAAGTTTGAAATTTTCAACTACATTTGAAAAAAACTTTGCATGATGATATTGATAGAAAAAATTTCACATTCAATTTTTCATAGAGAAATATGAATTCTTCTTACATGAAATAGAATTGTACCACCAAAATAACACTTGTGGTCAATGTTTTGACCAGCTACACTTGTGAGAATATAAGTCAACCTTCTTGTTCTATTTTGACCCTCTAGTGTGAGGTAAAATGCTACTGAGAATACTCCTGTTATTATGACTTGTTGGCCAGTCAACTCAATTGTGTTTTCTTGCCATCATTTAGTACTCTATTTAATATATATTATTAAGCAGGTTTTTTTTTGTCACAAAATTAAACCACAGTGGGTCAATTCTTTCATGTACATGTAGCTCTAAAGGCCATGTTATTGGGACCATAGATATTGTTTTTGTCATAATATCTGATTGTTTCACGATATTTTGAATATTTGCTTGTTCACTCATCATAATTATTGGTAAACATGCAAATGGCTTCTTGTTTTACATATGTCTGTCGGCACAAATAAAAGTCATTGCTATGTTTGCAAATGTTTATAATATATGCTCTTCATTTTTGGGGTCACCATATTGTAGCCCAGAGACTTTGCTATGATGTAACTTGACAATTGCTGTTTGGCTCAAATATACTGGGTCCAAATAGTATGCCAAGTCAGATAGCAAAGTTTCTAGGTTAGCCTTTCTGGTGCTTAGTGTATGTTTCACAGACAACATTTGGTGCTACAGAAGGAGTATGAGAAGGGAAGCATTTCAAGACAATTTTACATTATACAGTAACAGGAGAGGATGAAGAAGGGAAGATGTATAAAATAATAAGTTTACATCTATATATGTGGTCATTAATATGCAAAACATCTGCACATGTCATTACATTGTTATGTTCTGTTTGAGTACATGTATGTCTAAGCCAATGTGCTATGTGAAGTGAACTTACATGTAGTGACAACAAGGTAGAACTTCAACATACCAAACATTTCATATCTGATTTTGATAATGATATTTTTGACATTTTCATTTATTCCAATTTTGTCATGTATCAGCTGTTGAAAATTGCACAGTCCAAGAGTTCAGTATTCTTGGAGATATATTTTGCAAAGTGACCCTTCAAAATGACAGAGGTCTCCAAATAGTGCAGAGTTGAATATGACATAAATCTGCAGAAAATTGAATATGCTTTACCTATAGAAGCAGTATGTGATAAATTTTTACTTTTTTTCATTGGATCAGGTAATGAAAGCAATTTTAAAATCATGTCATAAATTGTTCATTTCACCGTGGTCAGCATTATGACTGTTGGTAATTGGAATTTAAGTATTTTTCTTAGGGTTTACCATTTTTGACAGCAACATGGTAAAATATATTATTTTTACTATTTCATGTGTTTCACATACTTCCAAAATCGTAAAATGTACCTAAGCGCCTGTAACTAAGGTCCAGGTGTTGTTTCAGCTTACAAGTATATAATATACTGAACCATAGCGAGTGGTTACGTTACATATAGGTGGACCAACGACTGGACCTTTCACACTAAAAATTGCACCAAGTGTCTCACTGTCACAAAGCAGTCACGCATCCAAAAGAAAACACTCACTCATTCAGGAAAAAGAATACTGCAAGAAATATTTTTGCTGCGTTTGGTTTGACATACCTGTAATGAAAGACAAGTGACTAAGTGTGACATGTGACTATTATAATCACAATTCTCTGATACACATACATGGATACACACAACCACAGTACACAGCAGAATGCTATACAGTTGTAGCTATAATAGAAATAAAAAGGTCTTTGCTGTAAGTGTCTGCTACATACATGTAAGAAAAGTACAGACTTGAATACCATGCATGTGTTCCAGTGTGTTGTGTATACAAACAGTGCAGACTTGAATACCGTGTGTTTGTGTACAATGCATCCTGCTGTTAGCAACAGTCATGTGTAGCTGTATAAAGAGTTTAACAGTGTGTACAATGTAGTCTATAAGATACAGACATTCATGCTACACTATCAGCCAGCACCACTCATTAAGAGCCTGATAGGGCTGAACAACATGACGTATCTTACAGTCGAGCTAGTGTGATAAGGAAAAGATATTCAGCGTTGTCGGGGTCAGTTGTAATGGTCCACCACTGATAAAATGACGTTCTGATGACAGTAATTTCTATTTATTGATTGTAATTGTTATATATGGCTCATCTGATTGGTCAATGTATTGTCCAATATGGTAATTTGTTTTCTGGGCTTCCATTTAAATGATGACTGCATGCATGTATTCACTGTGTATTAGAAGCTAAGACTTGATTTTGCCAAGGACTTTTGTGATTGGTTAATACATTGCCGGGTCATGAATGGCATTGTTTGGCCATGTGGTGGCACACTACATACACAAAAATCACATGGCTGTCTTCCACGAGTTTGTATAAATAGGAATGAAACTTCACCTAAAAACCTTTTAAAAAGTGAAAATTTTGGATTTTTGGAGGATTTGTCACTATTATTAAATTGAACAGTTTATCATTGTTTGGTGTTGCTTGCAAAATATGCAAACGACAGTAATGTTGAGTGCAAAGGACGACGACTCTCAGGTTGTTCCTATCATCTGCAGATATTGACATTGTACATTTCATAGGTAAAGTTTATTGACATAATACATGTACATGTAGTTATGTCTTGTATATTAATGTGTTGAATGAGAATCAATGTAACATACATTGTACCTGATTATAATGTATGCACAGATCCTTTACCTGCACCGCCCTCCTACAACGATGTCATAACTCAACCCAATGGGTCTGTAGAGAAAGATTCACCAGCCATACTTGAAGTGTCTACAACCACTGCCAATGGTGTCCATGAAGAAAAATATAAAAATAAAGATATGGAAAATGGCAATGTTCCAGATGGTGATGGCAAGAAGGATGGAGATGATGATGATGATGGTGACAAGTATGTATCATAGCAACTAGAAAATCTTCACTTGGTTACTATATTTTAGGAGAAATGATCGAGATCTCAGTTGTGGAAAAATTGGTCATTCTTTGGATTATTGCATTGTTACATATATGTATACATTGAGAATAAGTAAATAATTTTGTCTCCAGTGTTATCAAAATTCAAAAACAGGTCTATGAAATATCGTATTATGATGCATTTTAAAGAACTATCAACATTATCAAATTCATTGTACTTTCTTAATCATGTATAATCAACCATTGTTTACAAACCCCTATCAACAAATTTCTTGACAAACAAGTGCATATAAATGGTTCATGCCTCTTTCATCATTGTTTACACATGGACATCAATTTGTAGTGTAATCCATCAGGAACTAGTAGAGAAGTAATCAAAGTTAATATAAGAATGTTTCAAGTGTAAAGATCTCGTGTATTTTTCAGCAAATAATGAAAAATGGAACCAGCAACATTGACATGTACATGTTATGATTATTTGTTGTATAGGAAGGATGACAAAGCAGAGACAGTCCAAATGGTTAGCTTCTCTCAGCTGGTAAGTTTCATACCACTATGTATAGGCATATTTCTTACATCTATTACAAACACAAATTTACTTTTTCCTTCCCACAAAGCTTAAATTTGGTATCGAACAGTCCACATTTTACACCGTGCTGTTTAACGTGTTCTGATTTTCCCGCCAAATGTTTTTAGATCTAAATTTTCTTGTTACATAGTCATCAAACAATACACTCCTCATTTTTTGAGTATCGTTTGTCTAACATGTTCTAATTTTCCCGCCAAATGTTTCTCAATCAAAATTTTTGTTCATAGCTACAGCAATGGTAAGATTTTTTGAAAGGAATGAAAACTACTCATTGATTGGTTACAGTCTTATCTCCCTATCCAGTGTTGACCAATCACTTATTGTCTTCTATAGTTCCGTTTTGCCAACTGTACTGATGCATTTCTGCTAATGGGTGGTGTCCTTGCTGCCATGGTACATGGACTTGCCTTTCCTCTGATGGTCATCGTATTTGGGGGTATGACAGATTCCCTCGTTGAATCGGGTACAAATAATAGCGCAGGATGGAATGTCTCACTCCCGAATGGAACAACTTATGACGACTATGTGGAGTGAGTATTGGTACAATATGGTTAGCTGCAACTGCAATATACATGTATTATAAAACTGTTTTGTTAGGAATAATGACTTACATGTAATATGTGACACCCTGCCCTGAACAGTATTAAATCACATGTGAATTACACATATTTGTGTACCATTACACATACACTGTACGTGTAGTATAATACAATTTACCCAATCAAATTGATTTTGGCTCGGACAGAGGTTTTGGACAAGAGAAAAGACTTTAAATTTTAAAAAAACACTTACCCTTATTTTGCTCCATACATGATTTCCCGTTTACAGAGAGGAAATGGAAAAGGCAATGGAGGAGTTCTTGAGAGATATGAATAAGTATGCATTGTATTTTGTCTTCATTGGAGTTGGTGCATTTGTGGCGGCATACTTTCAAATTACCTGCTTGGTGACCACTGCTGAGAGACAAGCCTACCTGATGCGTACAAGCTTCTTCAGGTCTATTCTAAGGCAGGAAATAGGCTGGTTTGACACCAATCCAAGTGGAGAACTCTCCACCAGATTATCAGAGTAAGTTTTCATTGTTCTCTCTCAAAGTTATATAACTTCTTGTAGAGCATTAATTAAAAAATAGTTTTTCAGTTTGAATTTTGTGACAAGAGTTAAACAGACATTTTGGTATATTTATGTTCACAATGAGAAAATTGGATGAGCACTTTGTCTGAAGCTAGTACGTGCTAGATGTAGGACCCAGAAGACACTTTGCCAGAAGATAACTATTAAAGTGAACTTTGACTTTTGAATGTTTGATTTTGCAGTGACCTAGCTGTAGAGGGCGCACTTAAAAATGAAATCTTGCTACACTGACTTCTCATGTTATTCATCTATAAATCAAATAAGCAATTATAGGAACATAATTTTGAGATGTTTTAGATATAATTTACGTACCACTTTGAAGCTAAAATTGTTTTGGTATTAAAAGTTAGATGAGAAAAACATCTGTCTGGCAGAGCTATAGAAAAAGTAGGTTTTGATGAAAAGAATGATCCTGTAGAGTCCTTGTAACTCTATTAATGAATAAGCTAGAACTAACATACAAAGCTGTTATTGAATCATGGGCCTTTTAAGACCAATGTCAGATTAGGACTGAGTGTCAGATGAGAACAGTTTCCTAGCAGAATGATTAGATTGAACAAAAATTATCGTGAACATACAAATGATCCTATTTGACACGTATGGCTTTACAGATAAGATATAGCAATAATGCAAGAATATGGTATTGAGTTCTTTAAATACATTGAGTAATGAATGTCTACTTTTCTATTTTCACAGTGACATAAACAAAATAAAATCTGGAATTGGTGATAAGTTGGGAACGTTTGTACAGTTTTTCACAGCTTTCTTGGGAGGTTTTATAGTTGGTTTTATCTTTGGTTGGGAGTTAACTCTTGTCATTCTGGCTGTTAGTCCTCTCTTAGCAGTGTGTGCCTTCCTCATGACTAAAGTAAGTACACAAATTAATATGTCTTTTATGTGGTATCATGAGTGTTTTTGCTAAGGTCTTGGGATCCCTGTAACAGAGGAGGGAAATTCAGTAAAATTTGCAAATCTTTCCATACCATGCACCATACTTCTGGTGGGGAACCCTGGTAAAATGCCTAGGGAACACAGGTAGATTTGACCTGCTTACCACCCTTAATAAAAACATTGGTCATCATTCTATTGATATTACAATGTAAAATTCTCTTCACTTTGTAAAATTTTGGATTTTTATCAGTGCTTTTATTATTAGACACACACACACACACACACACACACAAATGTATCATACCTACTTTTTGCTCTTTCATTTGCACAAAAGATTTTTTGTCATTTCTGGAGTGTTTCAGGACACTTCTGTTAGCTGTCTTTTTCATCGTCATGGTATCAGAACATGTGCAGGACATGGTAGTATATATGACAGCGATGTATGGCAACATCAATACAAAGGAGTGATGATCAGCATGACTGTGGTGTAATTTGTCACGTGTCTTAAATTTGTTTGTGTTTGTAGTTGATTACATCTATGACAAGTACAGAACTGGATGCCTATGCTAAAGCAGGGGCTGTGGCTGAGGAAGTGTTGTCTGCCATTAGAACTGTAGCAGCATTTGGAGGGGAGAAAAAGGAGACAGAGAGGTATGTACATGTACCTCACCATCATCATTACTTCTTATTTAATTATGTGTGTAAGTGTTGGTAAACTGTACGTAGCTAGGCTCTGAACACAACAGTGGAATTTTGTATGTCACCTACCTGAACTAATGAACTCAGTCACTTGTCACTCATAGTACATTGTGTGTTATGATTTACAGGCAAAGTTGTAGGTAATTAGTTACATGGAATAATGTTGATGATACATTGTGCTTAGCAAGTTTGACTAACAGCGTAACATTGAATAAAAAAAATGTTGTCAGTTTCACAATGGTATGATATTGATAGTGATGATGATAGTGATAAAATGTGATATAAATAGTGCATCTTTGTAACTTTTTGTTTGTTGTTGCCATGGAAACATTACATTGTAATTGTATTTTGCTTGTGTAACCACAGGTATAGAGATAACCTGCATTCGGCAAAAACTGTCGGTATAAAGAAGGGAGTAGTTTCTGGAGTTGGAATGGGAGTAACTTTCCTGTTAGTGTTCTGTACATATGCCCTAGGTTTCTGGTAGGTCATGGTTTTGATTAAGAAAATAAAATGTTATACATGTACTAAGTAGGTTTATGAAGAGGGGGGGGGGGATTGAATGGGATTTGAAGTTTTGAACTTGCAATTAATCATCAGCTACTATCTTTTTACTGATGATGTTACTCATGGCAAGTGTGAGGACGCTATATATTGAAAAGGTCAATTTCACATTCCTGTAACAATGAGAGTGCTGGTAAATTTTAAAAAGTTAATTTCACATCACTGCAAGACTGAATATCTACAGGGTGCAATCCATTGAAAAAATTCAATTTCACATCACTGTGACACAGAAAGCTAGAGAGAGTACAATTCATTGAAAAGTCCATTTTACACCTCTGCAACACTAAATAGCTAGTGGGCACTAGATTTTGAAAAGGTCCATTTTACATGTCTTCAATATACTGACTGTAAGACTAGGATGCTAGAAGTACATCTTTTAAATTGTGCTTGAAATGCGTGAAATACAGAAAAATCGATATATTTCAAAACATTTATACGATATGTATCTTTGCAGGTATGGAACTCAACTTATCTTGAATCCAGACAAGGATTACACCATTGGCTCTATGCTTACAGTGAGTATGCAATGATTCATTTCATGTAGGAGTGTCATAAATAAATATGTAGGGATATAAAATATAATACTGTTGAGATAAGTTTTGTATCTCAAAAAGGTTAATAGTTAATTGATTACTCTGAAATAGTTAGCATACAAGTTTTTGTTGAATTATGTGTTAAATGCAATTTACATATTATTATCACTCTTAAAGTTAAGTGGTCATCCAGTGTACATGTTTTTGTGTCATCTTGCAGGGGTTTTTACTTTCATAAAAACATGTTAATTTTTTGCTTAGAAACAAAGTTTCATTTGAGATAGTTACTAGCTAGGTTTTTATAGTATTGAAGCATGAATGAATTAATATGATTGATAAACATATTGAAAATCAAGTAACTTAATTTTGCATGTACTTTATACAAACTTTTCATACTTTGAAGATTTTCACTTTCTTTGATAAATGAAGTGTGTTTGTCTTACCTTTAGGTATTCTTTGCTGTGCTCATTGGTGCCTTCTCACTGGGTAATGCAGCGCCCTCTATTGGTGACATTGCTGTAGCCAGAGGTGCAGCCAGGAAAATCTGGGACATTATAGATCTGGTAGAAACATGAATCTTGTTATTGAGAACAAACAACAATGTAATCACACTGGAGTAATACCAACATTGTCAATCGTTGAAATTAAGATAATTAATGAAATCTGAAAAAAAGGGAATAATTACAATGGAATGGAAAATTGAAATAAAGTATACAATATATTGAAGGGTCTGATCTGATTAATGGTAAGATTTTCAATGTCGATGACCTTTCACACAGATCTGTACTGGTGTAACTTGAAAAATAGAAAAATTCCATACTTCCATCAAATTGTTGTGGATTTTCTATGTATAATATTTGGGAGTAATGGAAACAAATTATTTGGTCTAGAATGTCACAAAACTATGCTTTATTTGATATTTTGAAGATCAAATGCACAATTCTCAAACACATGTCATACACAAACCATATGTGTATCCATGGTGTCATTTTAACATGTTTTTTTTTTGTTTTTTTTTTCAAGATACCATTAATTGATAGTAGCAGTCCTGATGGAGAAAAACCACCAATAAATGGTAACATTGAACTTGAAGATGTTCACTTCCAGTATCCGTCACGACCTGATGTCAAGGTAAATAGAAAATCAACCTTCCTTTATTTATTCATGGACTTTATTCGAACTTGGTATTGTGATGACCCAGTCACTCTTCTCGCAGTCAAGACATTATGAAATATAAACAATATTGATATTCAGAATTTCAACACTCACTTCACTTGTACTGTCTAACATATTATATCAGTCTTAAATTAGTGATTCATCTGTGCTGGTAAACATTGTATTATTGTTGCTATTGTTAAACAGATGAGGGGGATGATGCAAACCTCCAAGTTCCAGGCACCTATGACGGGTTCATATACCTGTATATATTTATAGGTCACATGCTCTGAATAGTGGGTCAAAATGTTGACAAAGAGTGAAGTGTGCTATTAAATGTTTCTCAGTACAAATTTTCAAGTTTGTGTTTGGAACAGGAAGTCAGGGAGAGTTGAACAGCACGACATATCCTACAGTCTAGGAACCCAAGTGTACATTGATACAATATTATGTCGATGATGATAAACATGTACTGTTAGGCACTGCAGAACTAAGAGTTAGTGTTTCTTGCAGTCTTCATGATTAACCGCAACATTGTGGTTACAGACAATGACAATTAATCTATCTTTCTTTTCTTTTTTTTTATTTTAGGTGTTACAGGGTATGAACCTGTCAGTTAGTGTTGGTCAGACTGTGGCATTGGTAGGAGCCAGTGGCTGTGGTAAAAGTACCACTGTATCACTCATTCAGAGATTCTATGATGTCATATCTGGATGTGTAAGTAAAGTTATCTGTTGATAAAGGGTCATATATACAAATAAGGCTGATCTGATCTAAGCTGAATTTGTTGATGCTTTGGAAATACATCAAAGTCATTTTTACCAAGCATGCATCATGCGACTGGTCTTAAGCTGAGCTATGAAAATTGGCAAACCTGTCTCAGAAGAGACTAGTCTTGCTGCTAGACGTTTGGGCTTTCTTTCGATACTATAAGCAAACGAAGTTCGCAGTGATGGCTTGCCTGAACAGTCTATAGTAGCAAATGTCATTTTCAGACCGGACATTCCATTGAGATTAGTGGGTTGGGCCATGTATGCATATATATACTTTAATATATTCAATCTCTGCATGCAGGTGTTGACAAACACATTTATGTCATTACTATGTCTTATCGGTTTATGGTAATTGTGTTTGATGAGTGTGTAGACGTTGTCATTCACACATTTTAGTTAACGCATTGGTGGTTATTTTTACAAGCCCCTCCTTAAGATGAATATGCATGAAAAATTAGCTATTGTCCTCTGTTTGTTCTTGTCGTTAATATTGTTCTCTGATTGGCAGTTATTTATATCCTGATGACATTTGCTAGACCTTGGATGTTCCATCCTCGATAACGATGTTCGGTCGTGTGTCATATTCTATCGGAAGAACATCCAAGGTCTAGCAGATAGACTAAGGAGAGACCTGCTGTATACCGGAGTTGAGGAATCATGTAAACGTAAACAGACTTTGGAGCTTCACACTTGTAGAACCCTTGCCCACACAATACTGAAGTGACAAGCTTTAGAAGGGAATGTAATTTTAGCTGGTTTGGCTAGAAATATAAATGATTTGTGCATTTAATTTTGAGGATCTTTTTTCCCCAATCACTGATTTCAGGTCAGAATAGATGGCAAAGATGTGAGAGACATGAACTTAAACTGGTTACGTACACATATAGGTGTAGTTAGTCAAGAACCTGTCTTGTTTGCAACAACAATTGCGGAGAACATACGGTATGGTAGAGGAGACGTGACCCAGGCAGAGATTGAGAAGGCTTGTAAGGAAGCTAATTGCCATGACTTCATCTCAGGACTACCAGATGTAAGTATATTTTTCAGTTTTATTTACAGATGAGAAGTGTACTTCAGTTGTTAATATCTGAGAGTAGGTAGGATGGGTACATGTTTACATGTACATGCTGTAAACTACATGTACTGGATATTTCTTTTACACAGTGGTTGTCAGCAATCTCATTTTTTGGCCTCTAAGGAAAGATTCACCTAGAAAATGAATTTTAAATCTATCGCCAACTTAAAGGTGATTCAAAATGCTCACATTCACTATCGCTAATTTGCTAGACGACATGTTTGTGAAATGCATTCTGGTTTTAAAACTTTTCAAAAGCGTCTGCAAACACCTTAAAATGACCCTTTTTCAGTCACTTCCCTTCGGATTTACTTCGAGAGTTTTCGGGTATTTCCGGTCCCACCTAGACCACAGGATTTTATGACGTCATAAAGAGACATGGATAGCACGTAGCCTATGGCGAGCGTAGTCATAAGATGAACAAAACTCAACAGCATTGTGAAAAAATACATTGCTAGTGGTTGTAACAGACATCAGTAAACAAAAACTACACTCTACATGTCTTATTAACCAACATTTACCGATATTTACTCACACTTTCTGACTAATTGGCAGTGTCTGTGGGTATAAATGCTAAAATATGATCTCCCCATATTATGGCAAAATAAATCAAAACGGCTAGACTAGATATATATAAACACTTGTAATGTCGCGTGTTTCACACTCATTGACTTTTATTTATCTGATTTTTTATTATTTGCCGACAAGAAGCATTACGATACCGTGGTGACGTTTGACGGCATCCCCGGGCCAAGGACGGCATATTTCAGCCCAATCGTACTCGCGTCGCCTTTTGAACAGTGCATTTAACAACAAAGTAAACATTATTCATCTCGAATAAATATACTAGCTATTAGAATACCAATGGGAAACTTCAAGAAGGCGTATCGGGACATGTGCCACAATATATTTGTTGGTCCCATAATACACTAATTGATTCGATTTGCTCCGAGCATATGGAAGTACGCTCCGAGTCATTGCATCTAATGTAAATGGAACTGTGACCGACCTAATTTTGTTGTCCATATATAAAATGAGACTGACCTGCAAATTTTTCACAGTTTTCGTTGTGGTCTTGTATTGCCACATGTTTGGCTTGTGAACACAAGTTTACATCTATTATTGTCTAGGGCGTAATACTCTAGTCCGAGTCTGAAACCCATATAAAACCTAAGAAACTCGCATTCGGATCGGACAGAACAGAAGTAGGTCTCATCGACTTGTTGGGGACTCGAATTATTGCTTGTTTTTATCACGGTATACAGGTGATTATTATATATCGGTAGAGGGGTAGTGTTGTCAAGGTTTGTGCAGTCACCGCGGCCGCGGCAGTAAGCTCATACTAGGCCGCCGATCAAAGCTGAAGCAGTGTATGTACAATGTACGTAATGGAATCGGGAGAGCATTCGTGTCGGGTTAAATTTATCCACGTGTTGATGTAATCCATATTTATCAATCAGATATATTGTAAAATTCTTCAAGTCGTACAGAAATAACGTCTCTAAAACAAACCCTGAGAAACGGGACCGGACGTGGCTAGCCAAGTATCTAGTTGCAGGCTTTCTTTCATAACCATGTGCTGGGGTCACGACCTTGATTGCCGACTTCAATATTGTCCAATCGTATTTGATATCATGAACACATCGCGATATTTGATTTGTTGGTTTCCTAAACTGTACACTTCGAATACCATGATTCGTTTCAGAATTCTTCTAATGAATATTAAATAGGCTTGTTGCATTAAATTAAGTGATATCGCAACAAGGGAAACCATACAAGTTTTCTTCCAGACGAGTTGCTAAAGTCATGTAAATGACAACACTAAACTCACGAAATTTCCTCAATTCTTTACAATTTTATTGCTGATGATATGGCAATCTAATAGCTAGTATATTTATTCAAGATAAATATGTTTACTTTGTTGCTAAATGCGCCGTTCAAAAGGCGACATCAGTGAGTATAGTCGAGTATAGTGGGCTATAATATGCTGTCGACGCCATGCCTGTCGAAGATATTGTAATGCTTCTCCTCGGCAAATAATAAAAAAAAATCAGATAAATAAATTGAAACACACGAGCGACATTACAAGTGTTTATGTATATCTACACTGTAGTCTAGCCGTTTTGATTTATTTTGCCATAATATGGGGAGATCATATTTTAGCATTTATACCCACAGACACTGCCAATTAGTCAGAAAGTGTGAGTAAATATCGGTAAATGTTGGTTAATAAGACATGTAGAGTGTAGTTTTTGTTTACTGATGTCTGTTACAACCACTAGCAATGTATTTTTTCACAATGCTGTTGAGTTTTGTTCACCTAGTGACTACGCTCGCCATAGGCTACGTGCTATCCATGTCTCTTTATGACGTCATAAAATCCCGTAGTCTAGGTGGGACCGGAAATACCCGAAAACTCTCGAAGTAAATCCGAAGGGAAGTGACTGAAAAAGGGTCATTTTAAGGTGTTTGCAGACGCTTTTGAAAAGTTTTAAAACCAGAATGCATTTCACAAACATGTTGTCTAGCAAATTAGCGATAGTGAATGTGAGCATTTTGAATCACCTTTAAGGATGGGGTTCCTACAGTAGATAGAAGGATTCCATATAGGATGGTAACATCATCATGTTCTTCTTACACACATTATAACTTCAGGACGGTTTCAGGAGACTCCCTGCAGGTATCCCAGGTTATGATATAGCTTCAGGAGGATGGCAGTACATGTTCATTTTTGCTCTCCTAACAGTAACACTTACCTGAGAAAAAGATTGAGGAGTATTTGTGAGCATGCTTGATATTTGACGAGATTATGTTTCCTTGTGTAGGCTTACAATACTATGGTTGGTCAAAGAGGTGCTCAGTTGTCTGGTGGTCAGAAACAAAGAGTTGCCATTGCCAGAGCACTGGTCAGAGATCCCAAGATTCTGTTATTAGATGAAGCTACATCAGCATTGGATACCGAGAGTGAAGCTACAGTACAGGCTGCCTTGGACAAGGTAAATGTTCAGTTCTGATTTTATGTATGTTAGAAAGGTATATAGCAGTAAATGTACTGCTGCTGGGTGCCCTATAATAGTACCGCTACAAGTCAGTCAATATGGTGTACCCTCATAGCTATTCTCTGTTTTTAAAGAGAGGTATGCTTCCTTTTCAAACATGAATGGTTGAAAATATATGTGTTAAAAGATTTTTTTAAAAGATTTTTTTAAAAGTTTAGAAAATTAATGATTATTAAAATTAACACTTTTTGAAAACAACTCCACCCTTAACAGATTCTCCAGAGTGAGCACTTTGTTTAATCGCTCAGTAGAGAGTGATTAACAAGAGTGCCCCCCATGGTGAGTCTTGCAGTCTAATACCCAAGCTTAACAACATGCAGAGTATGTAAAGTGAACTTAAGTTAAAGTAGGAAATCTGAGGTGTTCTACATTTATAAACTGAACTATTTACAGGCTAGTGTAGGCAGAACAACTGTGGTGATTGCCCACAGGCTCACAACTATCAGGAATGCTGATAAAATATGTGCTGTACAAAATGGTGTTATAATGGAAGAAGGTAACCATGACATCCTGATGGCCAAGGAAGGTATATATTATCAATTGGTTATGATGCAGACTAAAAAGAAAGATGGTGACAGTGACGATGAAGGTAAGTCAACGAGTCCACACTAAAAAAACAGTAACAAAAGATAGAAACTTCAAAGCTTACTCTCGATCCGGCTAGAATTCAGGAATTTTAATTTATGTCAATATTTCAACTTCTATCTAATCAAGCTTTATATGATCGATAGAAAAAAAGGAACGGAAAAGCAGAAAAATGTATCAACTTGAAAATCTTGCCATTTTAAAATCAAGTGAAAGTAAAAAGAAAGTCTCAATTTATCACTTCAGTTTGTATCTTTAGTTTTCTTGACCTCTTCTTTTTCATAAAATATGTTTTGTTATACTGACTGATATTTCTTTTAACATTACAACACCTATCATGTGCTGCCCACAAATATTTTGTATCTCTTTTTATGTCAATCCATCACCTGCTTTAAACTTATACATCACCAAGTGCCGTTCAGATTTCAGCTCTAAATTCATTTTAATAATGTGATTCCTTGATTTTCAACCTAATACATGTACAATGCTGAAAGCTTGAACTAACAGTTTCCCTTTATTTTGCAATATTTCCACGCTTTTTTTTTGTCATCCCCATGCTGATTAATTTTCAATCTCAGGATTCTATTTTCATTGTATCTCCTTTGTTTTGCTCACATTTACAATCATTAGCAAAGAATGCGTTTAATATTGTTGGTAAGTAAAATAGTTTGAATGTATGTGTTAGAGACATCAGTGGAGAGAATAATGATGTCTGGACAGATACATGGTTGTCGAACTAGATAGAGACTCACGCCAGTCACAAGTGTTTATCATTCTTGGATCTTAAAGCAAGGTTAACATTACACATTGCCAGAAAATCTTCATAGATTACTCTTGAATCAAAACGTTCGAAAAAAACCCAAAATTCTTGACACATCAGGTAGAAGTGATATTTACCAATGATTTGATTCTTTCAGTACCCCTTGAAAAGAAAATATTGTAACAAATATATTCTTAAAATATTAATATGTCACTTATAGCCATATATGGTAAATGGATTTCCAAATATGGTAAAGTGAAAAAATTGACATCCAAATATGGAAGATCTAATCTAATGAAAACAATTACCATATATGCTGAAAGGATTTGTAGCTGATGCGATATAAATAAAGGCTGACAAAGGCACTCAAACCTTGATCTGAAAGAAATTCAGAAGACAATTTCTGTAGCATTTGTTGTCAACTTTGTCCTGACCTAAAATCATAATCACTTGATGACTGATACACTGAAAACATAGATCTACAACTGGCTGTTGACAATCACAATGCAATCTTGTCACAATTCCTTGTAATTCCTTGAATTTGTATGTTGGTATAAACAGTTTGTAAAGTGATCATTTTTTTTTGGTTTCCAACCAGTATTGAACTCTTTGAAGATGAATTTTATTGTTTCATTGTCTTACCTCATTCAGGAAGATTTTCTAAACATGATGCTATAAAAGACAACTGAAGTTGTAACCTTTACTTCTGCTGTATTAAACATAGTGCAGAAAGTGCATGATAACCTTTGATTTGTTCACTGACAGATACTTCCAATTTTTTTTGTATTTTAGAATGAGTACAAAAAATGGCTGTATTTTAATGAGATAGCACATGGTGGTGCCATGACAAGAAATCAGAAACGTACACTAATCAATTGCAGAAATGTACAAACATTTGAAGCAACATGCACATTCAAGGAATTGTTAGAAAACTTCACACCTGTCAACTTTATAGAGTACCCCCAAGTCTGATATTAAAATACATCTTCATTCCCAACTGTTCTTCTGCTAACAACGATTTGTGGTGTTCATGTTCATGTAGTGAAACACAAACACTATATGTTGAAATATCTTGTGTGTCTTAGAACTATCTGATTGTTTGCTGTGAAATAAAAACAATTATGTATGATGGACATTTAGACATTTTGAGACAACTGGTGTTGTATTTGGTAAATGTGAATATGTCCACAGTTATGGCTAAACATAAATGGAAGTGACAGTTCTATACCGTAAGCAAAAAGATTTTGAGACTAAAATGTCAATTGCACAGAAAGGGAAATTAACAAGTGTCATGTACCACTCACTGAAAAGTTGGTGCTCATAAAATAATTTGCATTCTAAAGAAATGTAAATAAAAAAGTTCCAGCATAGCTTTTACATATAAATCTTTCTATCAGGTAGAATTCCATGTATGTTTGTATGCCAACTGTGATCGAGGTACAGACATAGGGTCAGGTCTGATATTCATGTTCCCTACTTTATGAATATCAAATGTAATTTGCCATATTCCTGATTATCAAATTGTGCACCATTTTCAGCAAGATGTGTCATAGGAGAGTGCCACAGATAAGTGGAAATTATTGCAGAAATTATTTTCCTGGCAGTCAACAATATGTATGTAATTTATTAAACTTAGAATTCCATGAGTTACAAAAAAATATACAGCATCAATTTTAAAATGAAAAAAATCCACAAAAAACCAGACATTTATAATAAATTTATAATAAATTCTGATACTGGCAGAGAATGCCTTTCATTTTTGCCAAATATGTACATCATCAAGAAACCAAGAAATGTATGTACTGACACTGACAGAAAAGTCATTCATTGCATTCTGAACAACTTAGCATTTTGGCCATCACTTCTGTTTGAAAAGGTGTTACTAAACAGCATTCCTAGTGGTCAAACAGTATCTTAGATTTCATCCTTAACTGGAATATGGCAAATTGTAGGGAAGAGAAAAGTCAAATCTGATCTGATCCGGTGTCGTTAGATAGTCTAATAATCTTATCTATATACTGTTCTATATGGACATTACCAAATTCATTGTGCACGATGTAAAAATAAATCACTTCTTCTCACAAAACCCTTGTACATAATTGTAACCTGGAATCTATGGGAAAGAGAATGACCAAAAACTGGAAAGAATTTATGGACAAAATCACAGTCATTTCTCCAGGTCAAAGAGATGTAATATACATATATCTTCCTCTGGGAAACACTGTGTGTCAATGTATACTTCTACAATGTTTCCTTTTAATACTTTCTCAGATCAAAGTCTTTTTTGGGGAAAAAATGGATTGATTCTAAGAATTTTAAAAGGTTGTATCCTTTGTAACATCAAACAACTAAAACTATAGTCTCTTTTGATTTGATGTTAAGTTATCAAAATATGGCTAGAGGAGAATGATTGCAAACACACTTCTGATGTGATTTCCAGGCCGTTTTCAAGTTTTTCTTCTGTCAACCCCCTTCTCTATCACCAATCGTAATGCCTGCACCAATGCATTGATTGTGAACAGCCAGTCAGTGCATACATTCAGCATTATCACACACACACACACACACACTTTCACACTTTATACTTCCATACATTATATGTGCTTGCCAGAGGCAGCTACATTAAGTCTGATTGGGGACTAATTTACAGTATTGCTTTGTGCACTAACCACCCTATATCTTGCTTTGTATATAATTGATTCACTCCTAGATGACAAGAATTTCCCTATTGGTAAGTGTAAAGATTAAAATTCATTTCCTACACAGCGTTACCAAAAAAACATTATCTCCCCTCTTCGGCTTTTCCTGCTGGTTGAATGTTTCAAGTGATGCTGTAATCAGTAGTAGCCATGTTGGATTATTCTGCTGAATAAAATAAAAACAGATGCCTACACGTTTAACTTTTGTCAGATTCTCTAAAATATTTCATTGATATATAACTCTCTGATAACAATAAAGTCCAAGGTTATCAGAAAAAGATGTGCCTTATATTTTATTTCCACCATGGACTGATGCATGCCACCATCTTGTTTACAAATCCAAGTCATAAGCAAGCAATCAAATATCAAATATGGCTATAATTAATGGCAGCAATACTTGTGGGTATCAATGGTTAGGAGTCTGGTTCAAAATAAGATACTGGTTTTAGTCATAGTGTGTCATAATAGTTGTAGAGTCATAAACTCTCTGTGAGATTCACTGTTTTATGTACTACTGTACCAATCAGTCTCTATGCTACAAAGTGAGATAGACACCAACTGAAGCTAATGTTGCAACCTTTTGGTTTTACAGAATTTATCAGTGAACTTTGCCGTTTAATGTCTCTGATAGCTTGGTGGTTTTTTTTTTGTCAAGCAATGATACATCTAACCTTATTCCTGTCTATTGGAAGACACATGCATTGTTTAGTTTTGTAGACATCTATAATCTTCCAGTATACGTACATTTTTGGGGACTTACAGCGTGAATCACCAAGGTGCCACTCTGGCTCATTTATGTACCAGTAAAGTCTACCACATGCAACAATAACAGTTTTAGTTGGTATTTATCTTTACATGTCAAGAATTTGTTAATTTTCCACTGCTGTATGTCAAATTTGTACTTTAGATAATATAATCTGTTTTGTTTGTTTATTTGTTTGGGTTTAGTTTTGTATGTTAGTTTTAGTATTGTGTTAGTGTAGTTATTTGTTACTCGTTATAGTTGTTAGGTCTACGTTGTATATTCCACAGTAAAAAGGATCATATACTTTTTCAAAATGAACTCGAATGTATAATTATTGAATTGTGCACCAAGTGATAAAGGTGTGTGTTTAGCTGAGTAAACAATGTGAAGGTATATAATTATATAGATTACATTTATTACATGTACCAGTGATTACTTGCATTAATATATCCATGTACTGTGGTACAATACCAAAAACATTTTTGCATACCCAGGCTGTCTACAAATGAGTACTCCAAAATCATGTAAATGCACAGTGTTATATTTTTATGAAATTTATATTTTGCTGTTTCAGATAAACATTTGTGATAATATCGGAACTGTACGGTGTAATAGTATGGATACCCAGGGTATTTCCACTTATACTTGCAGTTTTCTGCTGCACTTATTTCACTTATGATAGTATGATTACTGAAAACATCATGCACAAACACTCCTACAAATATCCCAAGTATGCCATATACTTAACACTTGTATTTCATTTGATTCTGTTGTAATCTTCTTCATTACGTTCTTGTCATTTTACAATCAGTTCTGACACACATGACATACATTGTACTATTCAATATACTTCATGTAGTATTATTACTGAAGAGCCATGTGGTGACACACAAGTTTGGCACACAGAGGGGTTCATATGACAACCCCATGACACACAAGTTTGGCACACAGAGGGGTTCATATGACACAACACCATGACACACAAGTTTGGCACACAGAGGGTATTTGCAAAAGTGTATGCAGTATTCACTGTAGCCATGGCTACTTTTATAAGCACACTGACTAGAAGTGTGGTTGAAAACACTGCAAGCACAAGTGTATACCCTGAGCACTCACATTGGCACTAACACGGCATGGGGATTCTGTTATTGTTAATATTTGTTTATCCAAAACAGTGAATTCACATAAAAAGTACAATTGCGCATATCATTGATTTGGGTAAATGACATGCATATCTGCAAAATGTTCTCAGTATTGCACTGCAGTACAAATACCGATAGAGATGCACTGATGCAAGTAATCACTCTGGTGCATATGTAATATATAATATCATGTAATAAGGAGTACTAATAGATATTTCAACCCAATTACAAGTCACTTCCAACTTACCTTTTGTCAATTTGTTTATCCTGCCAGATGATGAAGCTGATGAACTTGAGATGAAGCGCCCTCTATCAAGTTTAAAACGCAATGAATCTGGCAAGCGCACTTCCCATAAGAAGTTGTCCCGAACATTTTCAAACGAGTCCAAGAAATCTGGTGCTGAGGAAGAAGAAGAAGGAGAGGTTTGTTATGATTGTTTCCTTATTAACAATTCACATTCTGTCCATTTATGAATTCAGGTAGGCGTGTTCATATGTATACACACATATACGCCACCTGTCATCAGTTTTTGTATTCTGATTATTCCAGAGACATACTCATTGAATGTTATCTTAGTTGCTGTATCAAGTGATCACTGTCATCCCTCTTGTACAGAAATCACAAAAACAGCCAGAAACCAGTTTTAACCTTGCACTTCTCGTGCCAAATTTAGCGCATATAGTATATGATATTATCTCTGTGTGCATTGTAATTACAGCCTTACAAAACATACATGTATGTCTTGTGTGATCACAGGGAGAAACTGTCTGAAATCAGAAAAACAAAAGTACAGAGATGTCAATGATGCAAAGGATTGTGATCACAATGCATACATTTTGTAGAGATACTGACCTTGTTGCCACCTGTACTGAGGGTGAATCTTTGTTGAACTAGAATAACAATGCATATTATTGACATTTCTGTACATTTTACAATTTACATGTAACTAGTGTATGCAATACCAATGACAGACATTGCAGTTGAAAGACATTTGTTTGAATTTGACTTTGAGTGATGCAGATCTGACCAACCAACCAACCAACCAACCAAACTAAATAACTAAACCAATCAATCAATCAATCAATCAATCAATCAATCAACAATTAATTAATCAATCAATCAACCAATCAATCAATCAAATATTTTGCTGTTCAGTGTGGCTCTGATTAATGTTTTTACTCATTGAAAGTATAGTACTGCTTTTTAATTAAATCTTTGTTTGTTTGATATGTGTTAACCACAGGAAGAAGATGAAATCCCAGAAGTTGGAATGTCACGAATTATGAAGATGAACCGTCCTGAATGGCCATACATTCTTGGTGGTACTTTTGCAGCGGCTCTAAATGGGGCTGTACAGCCAGCCTTCGCTATCATATTCAGTAAAATAATTGCGGTAAGACTGCCTTACAATGTTTTTTCATGTTTAGTGCCATCTACGAAAAGAATAATATTGCATTGTATGTAGTTTTGATGTCAACAAAATTGATATTTAGCACAATTAACATAACGCCAATATTTCATAGAATTATGCCATCATGCACTGTGCTAACGCAGTGTTCTTTGCTACAACCAGTGACCACTGGCTAGCATGAACAACTCGAACTTGATATAAACATGGAGAGTAAACAAATGAATTGGATTATTAATAACATTTGACACATCATGTTGAAAGTACAGAGACAAGTACTACATTCCTTCAGTTTTATGGCCTCTTTAAGTGTATAATTATGAAATGCCAGGAGAACTTGAATGTGAGCTATTAATATATGAAAAGACCACACCAGCGTTGTTCTTATCAAACCATGAAATGTAATACACATGGTTCCAAGATGCTGTGACAAGTGTTAACCCCAATTCATTTGATTGTTTACTTTTCCCGTTTCTGAAATGTCGTGTTTGTTCATGCTAGTCTGTGATTGGTTGTATATTGTATGATGTCATGATAACATACAATTTCCTATTTCCTGTTCTTAGGTATTTGCTTTACCAGAGGATCAAATTGAAGATGAGGCAGCCTTCTTTTGTATGTTATTTGTTTTGATCGGAGTCATTTCAGGATTAGCGTATGTTTTCCAGGTGTGTTCAATTTTCTTTATTTCTTGTATATCTAAGTTTTGAAATTCAATTCATTAAATATCCAATAATAGGTCCTGTATAGAAATACCTTGTCAATCATTCAACTCTCATACAATGCAGTCTCATTATTTGGCGGTAGTCAAAATAATGGCGGTTTCCCGTAACTTTGCCAAAAGTCGACATTGTAAAAAAGAAAGGCCTGGGCGCTTGCCCGTGTGAGGGCGCTAACCGAGGAGATATGGTATTATATAAGTAACCATATACTTGTCTTGAAAATTGTAATTCGAAATAACTGGAATTATTCATTATGATTGATGTAACACACCAAGGTGTTCAACTTAAAACCTTCAAGCTTTCTGTCTGCACTGGCTGACAATTCTCTCTAGAAATTGTGAAGCTGTACATTACAAAGAAGAATACCAGGATGTAATACTCGTGGGTCACACAGAGGTCATGAACATGGCAAATTCTGAAATTTATGATAAATTGAAATAAACACACAGTATACAGTAAAGGTATTACTTGTTTCTTTGGACAATATCATAGGCAAATCATTTTTTTTTTATTGCTTAACTTTCACTGATGATAACTTTTCAAAAAATGTTATTTATTTTCAGTCATCTTTCTTTGGTAAATCAGGAGAAGAACTAACATTGAGACTACGTCATTTGTCATTTACAGCCATGCTTAGACAGGTTGGTATAGCTAACAATATATCTATGGGTCTATCTGATGGGGGGGGGGGGGGTTTACAGCTATGCTAGCTTACATGTAAGATTGTTGTAGTTAGCAATTTATCTGTAGGTCTAGCTGATGTGGTGGGGGGTGGGGTGGGGGCAGGGGGGGGGGGGTTGTTACAGCCATGCTAGCTTACATGTAAGATTGTTGTAGTTAGCAACTTATCTGTAGGTCTATCTGATGTGGTGTGTGTGTGTGTGTGTGTGTGTGGGGGGGGGGGGGTGTTACAGCCATGCTAGCTTACATGTAAGATTATTGAAGCTAGCAATTTATCTGTAGGTCTATCTGATGTGGTGTGTGTGTGTGTGGGGGGGGGGGGGGGTGTTACAGCCATGCTAGCTTACATGTAAGATTGGTCTAGCTAACAATTTATCTATGGGTCTATCTGATTTGATGGGGGTTGGGGGGGAGGGGTTTACAGCCATGCTAGCTTACATGTAAGATTGGTATAGCTAACAATTTATCTGTGGGTCTATCTGATGTGGGGGGTGGGGGGGGGGGGGGTTACATCCATGCTAGCTTACATGTAAGATTGTTGTAGCTAGCAATTTATCTGTAGGTCTATCTGACAGTGTGGAGTGGAGGGTTCTGCTAATCAGTAAAATACTGAACAAGATTGTATTGTCTTTGATGATGTACTGTTTGGTCTTTTCCGAGTGTCGTCTACTTTTCCTTTATTTTTGTGCTTAACTTGTTCGGGCCCCTGGGTAGATTAGGCTGGTCCTAACAGGGTTACCTGTTTGTCGATGTGTATTTTTAAAGCATTTTGATAATAAAAGTCATTATTATTATTATATATAATTGTCTAGGAGAGCTTTAGAAAAAGTTGGTTCTGAGAAAGAGAATGACCCTATTAGGCTATCTAAGCTTTGTGGCTGTACTGTTCACTAACACTATGGGGGGGGGGGGGGGGGGGGGGGGTTAAGAGTGTGTAACATTAAACAACAGACAGTAGTAATCATGTTGATAAAAACTTGCCAACAACAGTTTAATGAGTTGAAGAAGTATGATGGACCGAGAATACCAGTGGAACCCAAATCTGTGTATTTTAAGTGTGTTAGTTTACATTCTATGATTTGGATCTGTTTGTGCTCAGTTATACAGTTTAATAAATGTGTTACATTATGAGTTTTGGATCTGTTTGTGCTATGTTATGCACAGTTTGATAAATGTGTTACATTCTATATTTTGGATCTGTTTGTGCTATGTTATGCACAGTTTGATAAATGTGTTACATTCTATGTTTTGGATCTGTTTGTGCTATGTTATGCACAGTTTGATAAATGTGTTACATGCTATGTTTTGGATCTATTTTACAGGAAATAGGTTGGTTTGATGATAGCAAAAACAGTACTGGTGCACTGACAACAAGACTTGCAACCGATGCATCATTGGTACAAGGGGTAAGTCCAGGCAATATACATTAGCAGCACAGACTGTGGTCCTAGTTGTAAACATTTACTGTACACAGAACATGGAGAAGTACATACCTATGGCTGTTATTAACCTGATAAGTATAAAATAATGTTGCACAACTGACTGACTCACCTTCGGGCATATATAGCCCCATCAACCATTGACAGGACCAATACTCTGCACTGATCATTCAACTGATGTAGTGGATCTTCAGTGAATGAACATTCAGACAGTTTTATTTATTCAACTAAGAAGTTAGTCAGCAATTGTAAGATCATTGTTTGAAACTACTTGCTTGTGTAATATCTGTCCTTATGATGTTGCCAAGTGTATGCTGATGGAAATATAAGATCCATGGTACCATACATATGTACTTTACAAATTCAAGCAACCTCTACATTTGCAGCTATCATCTTTTTTTTTTTACAATTTCATTTATTCTTCAGGCTGCTGGAATCAGAATTGCAACTGTCATTCAGTCCATTGCAAACATGGGAACTGGTATCATCATTGCCTTTTATTTTGGCTGGGAAATGACCCTGGTTGTGTTGGCGTGCGTGCCATTCATGGCCGTTGGTGGCGCTGTACACATGAAGATGTTGGCAGGGTTTGCTACTGCAGATAAGGAAGCATTGGAAGGCGCTGGAAAGGTAAGAGTATGGGGAAAAGAGTTTTGCTTTTCAGTTCTCGAATTTAGTTTACCAAGAAGTGATCAGTGATTACAAAATAATGGTAACAAAAAAAAAAAACGAAAGAGAGAAGGGTAAATGGGGAGTCAAGAAATAGCCTACAGTTAGTCTAGCCTGACCCCCGATACAACAAACAAAAAAGTCTACACCTCTCTAAGTTTACAATTTAATATTGTTTCAAAGATTTCATTTATGTTAAAACGTGAATATGAATACATTCTCTACTCTAGGTTGCCTCAGAAGCCATCGATAACATCAGAACTGTTGCCTCCCTCACAAAGGAGAGTAAATTCTACGAGTTATATTGTGATTTACTGTATCCACCACATAAAGCATCTCTAAAGAAAGCCCATATCTATGGTCTGACATTTGGATTTGCCCAGGGTATGATTTACCTTGTCCATGCCGTAGCGTTCCGTTTTGGTGCCTGGATGATTGAGCTGGACAGGATGACATTTGAAGAGGTCTTCTTGTAAGTACAAAGGGTCATATTGAGACATACTTACCGTCTACCAAGTAATGCATTTTGTGTCTTGTGAGAAACTAATGTTGAGGTCTTTGTGATGTTCATGACATTCACAAGCCATTAACGGTCCAAGTGCAACAAACCCGCGGGCTTGCCTGACGAAAACGGGTGTCATAAAAGTTGTTTGCATCTCTAAAGCTGTTTGTAGTGTTACTTATAATAGCCTAATAAATTGATAACAACTGATATAAGACGGAGATAAGGTTTGCCTCAATTGACCCACTCCTTAGAAATGATCTTACGCTGTGAACTACACTGTTTACTTGTGTTATGTAAGAGCCCATCATCACATGTGTAAATATTGGTACTCTTTGATAACAAGTGGACTTGCTTCTTTAATGGCTTGTCCCAGTAATGTTTATGACATCTATGTTAACAGAGTTTCACAACCTGGAATTGAAACCCTGGCCTTTATGGACTCGTTAAATTTCTGTAACAGAGTCTCACTACAGTTCAGGGAAGATTTATAGTCACTAAACAAGGGAGAATAAAAAGGCAACATCAACATTTTTCACTTTCTAGATGTTCGTATACATACTGGGTTTTTCCTAAGCCAAGGTACTAAAAGTTGCCATTCTGTTTATTTACAGGGTGTTTGCCTGTATTGCCTTCGGAGCCATGGCATTAGGTCAAGCCAGCGCTTTTGCTCCTGATGCAGCTAAAGCTAAAATGGCCGCCAATAATATCTTCTTCTTGCTGGACAGAGAACCAGAAATTGACAGCAGTAGTCCCGATGGACTCAAACCAGTAAGTAATGCAAATTCACATGCACAACTTGAATACACAGTACGTAAATGCAAATTCAAATGCACAACTTGAATACACAATGCCAGTAAGTAAATGCAAATTTATATGCACAACTTGAATACAACCTTGCATAAAAGTTCTCTGAAATTTTCTTGTGAATTCTAAGAGAACTGCATTTTAGTGAGTGTACATTTTGGCATGTACTTAATTTTTTTTTATCAAATTGAACTCTAGGGTGCATAGCAACCTTGACTATGTCAACAACAATAAAACAAGATCTTGTACATTGAAAAATACAGGTAGACATTGCTACAGTCAGATCAAGATAGGAAAAAGTTAAAAAGATAAAATGGCCACTGTCAAAAAAAGTTGGGAAAAAAGCCTACATTTCAGGATAAACCCTTCAAAGAGTTTATAAAGTCCTCACACTACTGAAACTGTGGATAGATAGATAGTACATGTTTTGTAGAAAGGTGACATAGTGTAAATCAACCCACCTAGACTAAATGATTCGCCATTTATCAGGCCTTCTGAAATACATGTATGGTGTGCTCTTGTGTTTCAATGGCCTTGTCGCTACTTTTTATCCCATTGCAAAATTATGTTTCAATTCTGGTGTATGTCTCTTTCAGGACAAGTGTGACTCTGTGGTTGAATTTCATGATGTCAAGTTCCGTTATCCAACCCGACCAGATGTACCAGTACTGCGAGGGTTCAACATTAAAGTTAACACTGGACAGAGAGTGGCATTGGTGGGCAGTAGTGGATGTGGTAAAAGTACAGCTATACAACTGACAGAGAGATTCTATAATACACTGGATGGCCATGTGGTAAGTAGTTCTTGGCAGTGTCATAGTCTCAGGCCCTGTTTACATGATGCAAAGTGCAATTATTGTGTTGTGTTTTTTCACCTACTGCTTACATGGCGATGACAAGAACACACATGCGAATGCAATGATTTGAAAACACTGCCAAAAGTGGGTTGTTTTGAAAATGATCTGTTTTCATTCAAAACAGTGTCAGTGTAAAAAGGCAAAAACAGAAAGATTCGAAAACGGAGTTCTGTAAACGACCCAAAACACAACGATTCAAAATCGCTCAAATTTGACCTCAGGAATGATCCCATTGATGACGTACATTGTATTGACTTTAGCTACTGTGTTGTGTTTGCTAATGTGTAACAGCATGTTTTTACTTCTATATAGGTATATGGGTATATAAAGACTACTATATGCTGGGCAAGGAGTATTCTTTTGAGGAATATAATGCGATTTGTACGAGTTGTATTTTGAATGTGAATTTCATATATTGAAATTTATGAAATGTTTTGTTTGTTACAGTCATTGGATGGAAAAGATTTGGTAGAGTTGAACATCCAGTGGCTCAGAGCTCAGATTGGTATCGTATCACAAGAACCTATCCTATTTGATCGTACTATTGCCGAAAACATTGCTTATGGTGACAACTCCAGAGAACCATCCATGGATGAAATTATTGATGCTGCCAAAAATGCTAATATTCACAATTTTATTGATTCACTTCCACTTGTAAGTTTGATTCATGGGGTAATGCATACTTGCACATGTGTGGGTGCATGTGTGCTTCCATGCACACACGCATACATACATACATACATACATACATACATACATACATACATACATACAGTTAGACAGACAGACAGACAGACAGACAGACAGACAGACACACACACACACACACACACACACAATTTTCAGATTTCATTTGATATGAGATTAAGGTTTTGGAGTTTTGAATAATAGATTGCTGCACTCATGTCATATTTATGAAAACAGTTGACATTTTGGAAAGATATCACTTTTCTTTACTGTCCGGTAGGATTGTAATTGCATCTGTAAATAATATTTATTGTGTGGCATTTATCAACCATTAAGAAGAACGTGATAGTCACATGACATGTATCAACAAATGGAAACATTGTTTGACAAGATGTCCTAGTAAAGATGAATGTTCGTGTAATTCCACATGATGTGCATTGGCCAATAACAGAATCAAATGAATGTCACATGATTTACATTAACCAATAGGAATGTACGAAGTATAATTATGTAAATCATTATTTCTATCCCATAGGGCTATGAAACTAGGGTTGGAGATAAAGGTACACAATTATCTGGAGGACAGAAACAGAGAGTTGCTATTGCCAGGGCTTTACTGAGAAACCCTAAGATCTTGTTGCTGGATGAAGCTACATCAGCTCTTGATACAGAGAGTGAAAGGGTGGGTCATCTTTTGTTTTTAAACATTTAGCCATACATTTTGAATCATCATTTCTCAATCATACTTTGTTATTTAGATTGTATCTGTGAGGCCCATGATTCAATGCCAGGTTCTCACACTATGTTATCTTAATTGTCAGTGGAGCTACAAAGACTAGGAACGGTCTTTTACTCAGGATCAACTTTTTCTATAGTTTTGCTGGACAGCAATTTTGACTTTCATTGTAGCATAGAATTGTGTAAACAAAAATGGAAATAGGATAGGATAGTCTCAACAAAATTCAACTCGAAGGGTTTCAAAAATTTAGACTACTCATTATTTTGCTGCATGGTGGCATGCTCACTCTAGGTACACTTCTGTTTTGGAGTTGTAATCAATTGTGTTTGTGATAACACTTGCCATGGCACACAATTTATGAAAATCCTCCTAGAAGACAGAGTTGATCAGTATGTACTTTCGCTAGATTACTTGCCGCATGCCACTATATGAGCTATTATGAATGTGCTCGATTACAACTTCAAAGTGGAAGTGGTTGTGACCCACACAGAGAGAGCATGCCACTAGTCGAAAATAGCGCTATAGCAGATATAATATTGATAAGCAAAAATTTAGTTTTATATCAATTTTATCTTTCTGAAAATTTGATTAGTGTGGTATGTTTTGTTGTCTATTAATCCCAGGTTGTGCAAGAGGCTCTAGACAAAGCCAGCGAAGGCCGTACATGTATCGTTATTGCTCACCGATTGTCCACCATACAAGATGCAGACAGGATCTTTGTCATCCACCATGGCAGAGTTGTTGAAGAGGGCAAACATGGTGAACTGATTGCCAAAGAAGGCGTGTACTACAGGTTAAATAACACACAAGCCTCAATGAAGTAATCACACCAGTGCCATATATCTTTGGAATTACGAAATCTGTTATTATTATAAACTAAAATCAGAGATCTGTCTATTTGATAAAACTGATCAACTCTCCACAACCCACCCCCACCCCACCAACCTCACTTGTATGTTTTTAGCCGTATAAAAGTAAAAAGGCTTCAAACTCTTAGATATTTTAATAATCATAACATTTACATTATTTAATATATTAATTGTGATCTGGATGTCTATGTTTGTTTAACTAATTCTTGCTTTAATGTTGTCAATTTTGTATATTTGAGTACAAAAATGTGAGAATTTAACAAACATGTCTTCGTTGGTTCATTGTCAAATAGTGATTAGTCTTCACAAATACTCACAAACTATTGAAAGAGTCTGAATGTGTGATATTCATAAAATGTTTGATATTCAGACAGTCTGATTATGATATTTTCAAAGTGTTTGATTTGTACATTTACACCAAAAGTGGTCATGTCAGTGGACAAGCTGAACAATTTTAGATTTTGTATTTACATGGCAAAACTGAACTACACTGAGCTGAGCTGTAGCCTAAGGGCAATGAGTATGGTTCTTACTTTTCAATAGAATTTAAAGTATGATACATATATAGAGGCTTCAGTTTTACAAGGTTTATAAACGTGTTCATATATTTTCACAAAACATACTGTATTGTTTAACTGGTTATGCCACTGTCCAACTACCGAAAGTACAAATGGGGATTCTTACCAATAGAGGCTGTAGCTGGTATCACAACAGGATAGATATCATGACCATTTTTATGAATATACATAACTTTTTAGAATACACTCTATTCTAGAGAGTAAATGGTCATTCTCAGCCATTCGTTACAAACCGTGACTGTCGAACGTCTGCATCGGTTCAGTTGTAGAAGTTTTGAGACAACATCGCACACTGGCACATTGATGTGCACACACACACACAAATACACACACACACACACACACAAACACACTCATACTGTTTCAAAAATCCAAATGACAAATACACAAGAAAAAGAACCTACGCCTAGATTTATTCAAACTTAAAAGTTTTATTTAAATAATTGCCATGATATTAAGTCTTTCATCAAATTCTGTATTAAAGGGAACTTTGAAATAAAAAAAATGTTTATAGGTATTAAAGGGGGAGATCTTTTTAAGAAATTTATAGCACAAAAAAGAGATATGTGTTTTACAGTTATGGTATTACACTGAATGGGTGAAATGTATCAGAACTTGAACTTTTTTAAAATACCTAAAATTTGTGTCTTGTGTACTTTGCCAGTCACGAAAATTAATAACTTATTGATCAGGTTGAGATAGTCATTCACATTTTGCATTTTAGATCATATTTCCATAACTTTTGTGACTCAGTCATTGCATCTGTACAACTTAGAATGTAATCAGTTTGAACATGTGGCACTTGTGCCATGCATTTGGCGTCTTCCAGACCATATTCTGAAAATTGAACTTGCACTTAAACAGTTCATATACTATCAGTATACAGATTGTTGCATGATTTGTTGGTGTTCCTAAAAGAAATCTGCCAAGTGCCCAAACTGAAAGTCAAGAGTAATTGCTTTGAACATATATGTGAATGTCTGGAAAATTGTAGGAATTATACAATTGATTTTATGATCAGATATATTTTCTATGATTATGAAGGTTAATAACAGATATCTGATGTAAGATATGAATATATTTGAATCAGGTGATGTTATTCTGCATTTTTCATTAGATTGTAGTGAAAAGTTTTATTTGTTGTTGAACATTTCACTACATGTTTGTTAGATGTTTTAGTTCTTTCAGTCTTTGTAGTTATATAATATTTAAACAAAACATAGCTTAGCTTGTACAAGCATTGCTTTTAATTTGTATTTTACCTGTCCTATGTCAAATGAAAGCTGACCAGACAAATATCAAATTGAAGCCTATATATTTGGATGTGACCATAGCAGTTAAGAGTCAGGCGATGTCACACATTACATAAACAGTAGGATTGCGTGTATATCGTACAAATTCATGTGAGGACTTCTTAACCATTTTCTTTTTTCGACAGACATATCCTTCTTGTGTATAGGTGCCATGGAGTATGCAATCTCAATACATGTGTCTTTTGAGAGATATCAGTTTGTATCAAATTTGAAGCATTTGACTGCAGTGTATGCCAAAAGCCCCAAACTTAAAAAGGAAGAGAGAGTCGTTGTTGATGCACTTATTGCTGAACATGGATTACATTGAGTCCTTTGTACTGAGTTACAAAGTGTATCCAAGTATTCATTTAGTCTATAATCTAGTCTATAAAGTACTAGTATGTCATGACAGGGCGCCCTTACACATCACATGTAGGAGCAGACTGGTGAGGGCAGTGCAACATAATGTACTTTACAGGCTACCTACAGCCCTGTTATATATATATGAGACTTGAAAGTGTGTTGTGCATGTGATGTACGACTTTACAAAAGAAAACAACTGTTTAGATGGAAAGAGAAATATCAGTGACACGATATAGAAAACTTACAGATAACATATACTAGTGCTCAGATTAGAATAACTTGTTGGTCAAGAACAAAAAGTGTGCCACTCTTTCTCTTAACACAGGAATTAGTTTCTCCTGTTCTTTGCCATCAAAATGTCGTCTTCATATGGTAAACCAAGTAAACAACTGTATCAAAAAATACGCCCTTGAAAGGTTGGAATTGTTACAGTATACATACGTTTGTCCAATTGAAAACTATCATGAAATATTTCACTATTGTCAGTGGAAAGGAAGGCTCAGTGGATATTCTAGGGCTCGAGATAAATTATTCTTGTGTTAACTGTTTATTGTATACCCATCTATCTATCTATCTATCTATGATCTATCTATCTATATATCTATCTATCTATCTATCTATCTATCTATCTATCTATCTATCTATCTATACTGTGTTTAACTTTTGACATATTATGTAGCATATATAATTATTGTTGAGTGGTTTTAGCATTTTTCTCTGTATCTATCGTGTGTGTATTATTTGCCATCAAAGTGAATAATCATTCACATATATATGTTATATATAAGATGAATACTTCATTGTTAATTATCTATTGCCTTATTACAATTTTCTTGTTGTACTTGACCATGTACATTACAGTGTGTATATGGTCTGTAGTTCAATGCCAAGTGTATGACTGTGATATTTTGTATGAGACTGTTAAACTAAATTATCAATCTCAAGCTTTGGTTTGTAAATTTTGATGAAAAAGACAATAAATTATTATATTTACGCCATTTCTGTATGTTTATTTGTGTAAAGTGAGGGAATGATTTATGGTTGGTATGTTGACATAAGGTCAAATGTCAATGAAAGGGCATATACCATTGGTCATGATAAACACACATTGAAGAAAATTTCTGAAGAAAAAGACATTGGAGTTATAATTGATGAGAAACTTTATTTTGTTAATCATATGTCAACTAAGATAAATAAGGCAAATCAGATCATGAGACTAATCAGGAGAACATATGTTCATCTTGATAAAGAGACTTTTTGTTTATTGTATAAATCTTTGGTTAGACCCCACCTTGAGTACGCTAACCAGGTCTGGGCTCCACATAATGTTAAGCATATCAAAACTATGGAAAATGTTCAGAGACGGGCTACAAGACTTTAACTGCCAGGTGTCAAAGACTTACCACCTTATGAGGAAAGATAGACTGTCGACAGTCTTTCGTGCCTTTTTTGCTACGTTTCATCTAAAACAAAGTCATTAAAGTGCATCAAAGAAATATGACTCAATTGTAACTGATTTTATTAGGTTCAATGTCGGTACAACTAGAAGGCACCAGTACAAACTTTCAAGGAACATACAAGGCTTGACATACGAAAGCATGACTTTGTGAACAGAAGTGTAAATACGTGGAACAGTTTGCCACAGTCAGTGGTCTCTGCACCAAGTGTCCAGTCCTTTGAGTGACAACTTGATAAACTGTGGAAAAACTTACCATGCAAATTTGACATTGACTCTCAACCATCAACTTTAGACATTATACACACTCAGCACTGTACATGGCTGACAACGATTTGATTTAGAGGCTGAAAAGCCTAGTATCAGAATTGTTCCTGTATATTCCTGTATAAGATGATCTGTGTCCGGATATCTTTAGCCAGTCTATTTGCTAGTTCTGTGATCCCACTGTACTCCTTCCTGATCTACAAGCACCGATCCAGGGAAGAGACAGGATAGGAGCTCTGCTAGACATGATACATTAAGTCTAGCCACAGGGCGCCGAGGAACCATATTGTGGTGTTACTAATAAATAAAAAAAATAAGTAAAATAAACATACCCAAACAAAAATATGCATGGGTAAATGAAAATATCTTTTCAAACTCATAGATAACTATCTGTATACATGTGTTTATGTGGACCTATATGCTATTGAAATACTATACTATTATGATCTACATATCCTCATCCATACAAACACCATTTTTATAGGCGAGTATATATAGAAGTATGATACCTTGTATAGAAATAAAGAAAATATGCATGGCTAAATGAAAATTAAATGTCATATTTTGATTTACCCTATGTATATTTTCTTGTGCTTGTGTTTGTGTTTGTGTTTGTGTTTGTGTTGGTGTTTGTGTTGGTGTTTGTGTTGGTGTTTGTGTTGGTTTTATTTTATTTTTATCTCTGTGTCGACTATCCGTCCGTCCGTCTATCTATCTATCTATCTATCTATCTATCTATCTATCTATCTATCTATCTATCTAGCTAGCTAGCTAGCTATCTCTATCTATCTATCTCTATCTATCTATCTATCTATCTATCTATCTATCTATCTATCTATCTATCTATCTATCTATCTATCTATCTATCTATCTATCTATCTATCTATCTATCTATCTATCTATCTATGTGATTTTTAAAAAAAAATTAATTATTGGGCTCCCTGTGGTCGAGCTGTGGACCACGTGAGGTCTAGCAAGTGACCTGTGACACGTACATTATACTGTAGTCATTTCCGCATCGGAAACGTAGTACAAGTTTTGGCAAGGGCACGGTGAGTTCATTGTTTATATAAATTATACCTGTATGTGCAGTTTTAGCACATTCGTTATGAAACTTGTTTAGAGACAAATTAAGTGATCTTTGGTTCATATATCCCCATGATCGCTTTTACACTATGCATAGATATACATGTATGTATTTAGTCCTGCTAGCGGACGGAGGAAGTCGGGACTCGATTCCTCCTTTCCGGGTTCTCTCTTCTCTTCTCAGTTCTACTGTTGAGAGACATGCACATGGTCAGTCTCGCGCCCCGTACACCGTCTGCAAGCAGAACTATATAGTATATACAAATGTAGCGAGGGGCTGTGGTATACGAGTGTGCCACAAGCAGGTGGCGAGGTTCTGGCCAATCACAGTCCCGGGTCACAGTCCCTCTATCATAGAGGGAATGTGGGCCTGGTACTGTGGGTCAATAAAAATAATGTGACCTTTTGATCCAACATTAGACCTCCTTGGATTATATATTCATAACAATTCTCTAACGAAAGAGCTTTCTTTTATGAATTTGATTTCAACAATACATTTCACCATAATCTATAAATTTTTAGTAAATGAAACAAGCCTTCATCACAGACACAGTCTCAACACTAAATGTGTCATTAAACGTATGACAAAAATATAAATCTTGTCTCGCCAACGGTAGTAGCAGGAACCCAAATAGATTTTCATTTCAACATGTGTTGATGTTTCACAAAAACTATTCCTTTTATTGGGCATTTGATGTACTGTTATTTCCCTCATTAAAATACAGTTAAGCACTCCCCTCAACATCTTTACATATTTAGGGTCGCAAAATAATTAAAACTGTTCATCCGTTTTGTATGGCAGCGGTTGGCCAGTGACAAAGCAAAATTTGAAAGTGCTTATAAGTATTAAACTTATAGTGACATATTGTTTACGAAGTGCAATAATTGATGAAGTATTAAATATTTGCATTATAGTTGGTTAAACAGTTGGTTAAATAGTTGGTTAAACAGGCGTGACCTCTGAAATGGCCTCGATTACAGGTTTTTGCTTAAAAAACACATACCTTCTTTAATATTACCATTGAAAGTGAAATCACTTTATATGTTATGTTACAGATTTCCATCAAATATGTTTACCAAGGAAGAGGCAGTTAATTTCACAGAGAATATCCTAAGAGTGAAAGAACCATTGCATCGTTTTGAAGAAAATAAGCTTCAGCTTCTAAATGCTGTCATTCGAGCCTACCACAACACTATCCCCTTCCAAAACATCACCTTGTTATGCTTAGACCCAATGGAAAGAAGAGCGCCCTCAAAAATTGAGATGAAGGAAGATGCCCTGTCTACGGTTGGTGGAATCTGTCCCGTCAGCAACACTTCCATGAAGTTCATCTTAGAGGCCCTTGGATTTCATGTCTACTTTGTACCAGCTAATGTGACTCACCCAAATAATCATTTCTTATTTGTTGTACATGATGTTGTTCAAGAAGGTGATGCATATATGGTAGATGTAGGTTGTGGGTATCCGACATTTGAAGCCATTCCCCTAGACTTTGATAATGAATCTCCTGTGTACAAATATTCCTTTATCTCACTGAAACTAGTGAGGAAAGATGATATTATAGAGCGTCAACATCTTCGAAGAACGGAGGAACACCTTCGTGCTGGTTATGACCCAGTCCATAAGAATATCACCGGTACTTGGATGCGATTTTATGATTTTCAGTTGATGCCAGTTGACTACAGCCACTTCGATGTGGCTATGCACGAGGTATACACAATTCCAGGCACAAGCCCGTTTCTTCTCAGTTTACGACTGGTTACCTTCACGAACGACAAATGCACTGCAGTGAGGGATGGATCACTTCTTGAAGAGGGAGAAGACAACTGTCTCCGTGAGGCAAAATTTAATTCAACTGAAGAAATGAGCAAGTGCATTTCGAAGATATGCCCACAACTTCCAGTGGGGAAGATCGAAAAAGCACTTAAGTATTGGGAAAATGAAATAAAACCTAGTTTGAAGAAATAGTTCCGTGGAATTCTAATCCCATGCTATAAAGTATTTTATCTCGCTAGCTCATAATAATATCATCTGTATGATAAGACCTGTCATGCCACACCTACGACTGATTGGCCGAGGTATGTGCCCTGTCAGGTGCAGTGTAGCGTACAGCTAATAACGATGCAAACACAACGGATACATATATGAAGTAGCGTTTCTTTTCTTTGGTTCTCAGTATAACTTGGATAATACAAATTCAGGAAGTGTTAAGTAAGCTTCATATGAAAGATAGACACATTTCACCTAGTTTAAGACAGTGAACTATCTTATTTCATGCATTTTTCAACTGCTTAGCTGGTACGAAACCACACTTTTGATTATTCTCAGCCTGTATGTAATTTTCAAGGGTTTTAACTTCCTGTCTTGAAATATTCAGTTTATCTAAGAAATGGAAATGTACCGAAATAAAGTGGCGTGGAGTCATGTTGGGCAAACTGTTAGAGTGGCCATGGCCAGTTTGGAATTTCCAGGTTTTAGGTTCGAGCCCCGTCATTGCCGTTTTTTCTGAATGGCTACAGTCCATGGGCAAGATTTGAACCACGATTGTGCCTCAGTCAACCCAGCTGTATAATTGGGGACCTGTTAGGATAGAGGTTGCAACATGAATGCTTTAATCCTATGTGCTTAAGGAGGCTACAGTGGATTGTATGCTTCCCAAGGAGTTGAGGAAGTGTAAAGGGCCGTTGTGCTACTATAGATCCATGCCAGGGGTAATAATTGTAAAGCCCACATTATTATGTGAGGTAAGCTTATTTTGAATTTTGACCTTGAGCTTCATCTTCAGGGTCGAAAATAAATTTGTTATATAAGTAAAATCATTTTGTAATAGGGCCATCATTTATTATTGTCTACACTAATATTACAAGGGGGTAGCGTTCCTGATAAGATTATAATACCATATATTAGGCATCAGTTAACAGTACAATACATGCTGTGTTGGGGGCTATGTCTTCGATCGCAGGAGACTTGTTTTTTGAAGTGGCTTCTGTAAAAATAAAAGTGTCTTCGACTTTTTAAAACAAATTACTGTCTCCCAACGACCCTACGTGTCACCTGACTGTTTCGCAATCACTGTCACCTTATCGATCATTTTACCAACAAAGATTATTATTCAAATAAAGAATGAAAAAAACCGGAAACTTTAGCAAGTCTATGTCCGCATTGAAACATAATGTATCATGCACAATGTGTAATTAAACACGTTATCGAAAACAAAGTAATAACAATCAACTTAGCATTGAAAACCGACCACGTGTTTAAAACTGCCTGACAATCAAGGCGAGGTGAACAAAGGTTTGACCTATATGACCCGAGTAAAATGGCGTACACAACAAGGCGTTTGACCAAGAGCTACTTCCACCGCCCTGGTAAGGCTGTATTTTGTGGTCGAACTTTCAGTCAATTATTCGATGAACATGCAACTTTGTATCCCGACCATGAAGCTCTAGTATTTTGCGAGGATAATACCCGAATATCATACAGTAAGTTGATGAGAGACACGTTGACACTGTCTCATGGGTACATGTCATTGTCCTCACAACAAGGGGATCGGATTGGTTTATGGTTAGATGAGAGTTATGAATTTATAATCAGTAATATGGCCGCGATTCGATCTGGTTTAATACCTGCCTTGATTCCATTGAAAGTCACCAGAGAGCAACTGTGTTACATCGTAAATAAAGTCAAATGCACGGCTCTGATTGTTGGCTCAGACCAGTATGATATACTACTAGAGATATGCCCTGAACTGAAAGGTAACGTCTCAACCTGCTTCCATTTAAACAAGCTTCCGACTCTTCGGCACGTTCTGGTCACTCATTCTAAGTCTCCAAAAGCGGACGTATTGATAACTGATTTGAAATCGTTAATGAGTGACGGGATACCAACAGAAATGTCATGTATCGAAGCAGATCCGGACGATGTTTGCTTCATTGCCTTCACATCAGGCAGTACAGGGCTCCCAAAGGCAGTTGCCATATCTCACCGGGCAATTATCGAAGGTTCAAAGGTAGCTGGCGACTTGCTTATTCCAGCAACCGATGGCAAAGGAGAACAACACGTAAAGGTGGTTGTTTCGGAACCTTTTACAAGTGTTGTACTAGTTATTAAGATCACACTTCTCGCTATGAATTTAATGACAGTAATTATTCCTAAGAACAAGGAGGCTGCAACAATTCTTGAAACTATTCAGCAAGAACGGGTCACCACGGCGTATTTATGGCCAGATCAAGTATTTGAAATTATGCAGATGCAGAATATTTACAAGTATGACCTATCATCGCTTCTTAAATGCGTTGTTAGTGGCAGCGTTATTTCAATACAATTATTACGAATGCTAACTGAAGTTTTGCCAACCATCATGAATTTTTATGGATCAACTGAGTCGGTATTTATCAGCTTCCATTCATTCGATGAGACGCAAGAATCACAAACGTCAACTGTTGGTATCCCAGTAGATAATGTTGAAGTTAAAATTGTGAAAGGGTGTACGATTACAGATATTAATACCCCTGGGGAACTTTGCGTGAGGAGCCCATATATCTTTACCTGCTATTGGGATGACGAAGAGAAAACCAAAGACGTAAAGACGTCATCAGGATGGTACCACACAGGCGACATCGGGACAATGGATGAAACTGGGTGTCTAAGGATTCTTGGACGAAAGGATGACATGATAATCAAAGGTGCCTTCAACATCTATCCAGCTGAGATTGAACACCAACTTGTCGGCTACCCAGGCGTGAAGTATGTCCAGGTAGTTCCAGTTCCAGACAAGAAATTCGGCAACGAGATATGTCTCTGTTTGTGTGCGGATTTGTCTGCTCAAAGTGAGACTGAAGATGAACGACACACAAAAGTACTAGACTACCTAAGAGACCGTGTCCCTGATTTCCATTTACCGAAATACGTACTTACTTTTAATGCTTTCCCTTTCACTCAGTCTGGAAAAATCCAAAGAAATGAATTGGCCACAGCTGCTTCGGAAAGACTAGAACTTAGTCCGAATATCCGTTCATAACAATGAACATTCATGTAAGATTATGAAATACTTGCGGCATACATTTGCACTCTCCATATGTTAAGCGTAACATTCGCCGGAATACATAGATTACACGCTGATATATAATATGTCATACTTATTTTAATATTTGATAGTATTCAGGTTCAGATAAGCTCTAATATAAACAGTTTAAATTTGGGGATAATATCTTATTCACGCCAACTTTCTATTTATATGATAATGATCAAAAGAAAGTATTTGGGAAAACAATTGCAGAATATAATATTATCCCCAAATTTAAACTGTTTATATTAGAGCTTATCTGAACCTGAATAGGTCATTCCTATATTATATCGCTCTGTTCGTTCAAAGAGGTACACAGTTTTAGTTGAAAATTTATACATGCAATTTTTTACTGTACATAATGAGATACTATTGATTGAGTTCGAATTACTAATAGGTACTCACTTTTAAGGATTATATCTCATTGTTTCAATCGGCTAGAATTCCACGTGAACCTCCTCCAAATCACGTCAAGATTTTTCGATGTTTAACGGAGGAAAAATAAATTCGATGTTTAACGGAGGAAAAATAAACTCTGGTTTGCAAGAATGGAATATTCGGGACACAAAAATCGGTATGTATGTATGTATGTATGTATGTATGTATGTATGTATGTATGTATGTGTGTGTGTATGTATGTATGTATGTATGTATGTATGTATGTATGTATGTATGTATGTGTGTGTGTGCGTGCCTGTATGTATGTATGTATGTATGTATGTATGTCTGTATGTATGTATGTCTGTCTGTCTGTCTGTCTGTCTGTCTGTCTGTCTGTCTTTCTTTAATACTGTGAACACTATATCTCGAAATCCCCAGCATCAATTCTGATGAAACTTGCTTTACATATTCTTATTGTTATGGAGAGCTGAATAGGTTTAGGGCGAATGTTTGCTTCAGATCATTTGATACACATATTGACGATAGCAAGACGCACATAAAAAGCTTATTGATGTACACAGTTTTCAGTTTTAATGAATAATTTCCATAATTAATTATTTCGGCAATAACGCTTTATCTGAAGAATTCAAATTTCATGTAATTAGGTACATACATTGAAAAACACATGTAACTCATTAATGTACCGTTTGCTTTTAGGTGGGTCATTTGCATAATTAGTGATTTCGGTAATTAAACAATATCTTATAAGAATGAACGCTTTAAGTTTAATATAATTTGCAACATGCATTGACTATTTAAGAAGCGAGTGCTTGCTTTTGATTTTAAAGTCATTTGCATATAATTAATGGTTTTGTTAATTACGCAATATTTTCAAGGATGCAAGCTTCAACTTTCATGTAATGTACGTACATTGACGATAACATTTACGCTTGTGTCTTGATTTAAGTTTTGTGTCCATTCATTTGCATAATCAATAATTCTTAGTAACTAGCTAGGCAAATCTATTTCATATAATTGGGTGTATTCACTGATGATAATTGAGGGCATGTGTCAGATATATCTAAATGGTGTGCGTTTTAAAATTTTAATGGGTGACGCTCTGGGGTGACGATAGGGAACTTGCAAACCCGCCATGTTGAATGTTGCATCATGGGAAATGTGATAATAAATACTAATCAATTAGTATTGTAAACAATGTTGATACATTGTTTGTAACCACATATAATCAATTCATAGTTACCCTGACCATTGTGGGAGGTTTGTTTTATCAGTAGCTCCAGATTAGGTATTACGACAACCACAGATAATCCCATAGTCCTTTGCATCTGAGCATGCTCAGTCTGGATTGCAAGTTCCCTATTTAGGGTAGTATTTTAAAAGACAATACAAACTCCAAATCTTATATAATGTGACCTATATACATCTGTTGTAGATCGTTATCGCTTGGGTCGATATCTATCCAGTGATGATGTGCGTAGTTTTATAGTGAATTACTTTTGGTCAATTGGCAATATTTGCTCAGTAAGCGCTGTTCCGGCAACGCTCATGCGAAACCCGTAAAATGCAATTTCTTCAAATATCACATAATACAGTTAATAACAATGGTAAAACGCACTTAATCATGCATGTTGCAAAGCCAAAGGTCTTATAATTGGTATATGCATACTTAAACAACAATCCGGAAGCAATCAGTTTACGCTTGCTTCATCATGCAATACGTTTCATAAAAGTGACGACTCCTTTTACACCCTGTAACGAATGAAGAACTCGTGACATTGAAAACCACCCACGTGTTCCAAACTGCCAATCATATCAATGCGATCGAACATTCAGTGCAGTTTTGAACGCTTTGAAAATATATGTGACATGACCCCGAGTAAGGGAGCCTTCAGTATTTACAAGGGGGGGCGGAGGAAATCACACATGGTATGTTCAATAAAACATGACCCTCCCCCTCATTCTCCATTTGTAAAAAGTGACCCTCCCCTTTGTCCCATTTTGTAAAACATGACCCTCCCCATGACAATTGCATATACTGAAAGTTAATCAATATTCTCATTATGTGTATACATACAAATGAAATGATTTTGACTCTATTAGAATGCAATATTTGTACATATAAAGTGACAAACAGTAAAAGACTGACTAGTTACCTTTCTCTTACAATCATACACAATCTAGTTAGTATCTAAAATGTGCTTTCCATGTTGTGCATACTCTGTCTGACTTGGTCACTCGTAAAAGTTCCCTGATATCATTGTCATCATCATCACCTCACCTTCAGTATTGCCATCAGTGTCACGTTAATCTGACTCACTGTCACTACTTGAGTCAGTACATGTATCACTGTCCGTGTTCTCTGTGACGTTAAAAACTAAATCATCATCATCATCATCATCATCATCATCATCATCACTGCTACCATCACCATCATATTTTAACGAACATGCACGGACAGTGTGAAATCAAATCAAATCAAGGTGAGATAGTACACTCAACAATATGCATCGTTTTATTAAACAATTTTCCAACAATATATGTAGTTTTATTTTTTGTATTTTGGCATGTAAAGTACTCGTAAAAATAAATGTTGAGTGCTCATTTCACTTTTACATCTCAAAACACACAAAACAACCCTTACCAAAATGAAACGGTAAAAAGTATGCTTAAAGTGTACTTATTCTATACTTGAAGTATACTTTGGAATGTCAAGCACCTTTCAATTATACTTAAAATATACTCAAAAATTATAAATTGACAATAAATGAATTTTCAATTTGGTAACAAAACTACGGATTGTAAAATGTGACCTTCCCCAAACATTGTAATGCAAAATATGACCCTCCCCCAAGAACAGGTTTGTAAAATGTGACCCCCGAATTCCTCCGCCCCCTGTAAATACTGATGACTCCCTAAAAAAGTAATAACAATCAACTTAACATTGAAAACCGACCACGTGTTTAAAACTGCCTGACAAGGTGAACAAAGGTTTGACCTCTATGACTCTGGTAAAATGGCGTACACAGCAAGGCGTTTGACCAAGAGCTACTTCCACCGCCCTGGTAAGGCTGCATTTTGTGGCCGAACTTTCAGTCAATTATTCGATGAACATGCAACTTTGTATCCCGACCATGAAGCTCTAGTATTTTGCGAGGATAATACCAGAATATCATACAGTAAGTTGATGAGAGACACGTTGGCTCTGTCTCATGGGTACATGTCATTGTCCTCACAACAAGGGGATCGGATTGGTTTATGGTTAGATGAGAGTTATGGATTTATAATCAGTAATATGGCCGCGATTCGGTCTGGTTTAATACCTGCCTTGATTCCATTGAAAATCACCAGAGAGCAACTGTGTTACATCGTAAATAAAGTCAAATGCACGGCTCTGATTGTTGGCCCAGACCAGTATGATATACTACTAGAGATATGCCCTGAACTGAAAGGTAACGTTTCACCCTGCTTCCATTTAAACAAGCTTCCGACTCTTCAGCACGTTCTGGTCACTCATTCTAAGTCTCCAAAAGCGGACGTATTTGTAACTGATTTAAAATCTTTGATGAGTGACGGGATACCAACAGAAATGTCATGTGTCGAAGCAGATCCGGACGACGTTTGCTTCATTGCCTTCACATCAGGCAGTACAGGGCTCCCAAAAGCAGTTGCCATATCTCACCGGGCAATTATCGAAGGTTCAAAAGTCGTTGCCGACTTGCTTATTCCAACAGCAGATGTCAAAGGTGAACAACATATAAAGATGGTTATCTCGGAACCTTTCGCAAGTTTTGTAATAGTAAACCGAGAAATACTCCTGGCTCTCCATAAGATGACACTCATAATACCTAAGAATAAGGAACTCGCAACCATTCTTAGCACTATTCAACAAGAAGGGGCTACAGCGACGACATTTTGGCCTCATCATGTATTTGAATTCAAGGAAATACAGACTACTCACAAGTATGATCTGTCATCGCTTGTTAAATGCATTGTTGGCGGAAACGTCATTCCTATGGAAGTATTGCGAGAGATAGCTGAAGTTCTACCGTCCACCATAAACCTTGTTTATGGTTCAACTGAGTCCGTGCTTATCAGCTCCCACTCCTGTGATTCTTCTCAAGAATCGAAAACAACAACTGTTGGTACCCCAGTAGATAATGTTGAAGTTAAAATTGTCAAAGGATTACAGATTACAGATGTTGATACTCCTGGGGAAGTTTGTGCTCGGAGCCCGTTTATGTTTACCTGCTATTGGGATAACGAAGAGAAAACCAAAGAGGTAAAGACGTCATCAGGATGGTATCACACTGGGGACATCGGGATAATGGACGAAACTGGATGTCTAAGTATTCTTGGACGAAAGGATGACATGATAATCAAAGGTGCCTTCAACATCTATCCAGCTGAGATTGAACACCAACTTGTCGGCTACCCAGGCGTGAAGTATGTCCAGGTAGTTCCAGTTCCAGACAAGAAATTCGGCAACGAGATATGTCTCTGTTTGTGTGCAGATTTGTCTGCTCAAAGTGAGACTGAAGATGGACGACACACAAAAGTACTAGACTACCTAAGAGACCGTATCCCTGATTTCCATTTACCAAAATACGTATTTACCTTCGATACGTTCCCTTTCACACGGACTGGGAAAATCCAAAGGAATGAATTGGCCAAGTCAGCTTTGAAGAGAATAGAACTTAGCCCCAACTAAATGATACATACATCATCTAAACATCATCTGTAATTAGTCCAGAAGTAAGTTTTACAAAATAAGTATGGGTGTATATACTCGGATTTTATCTATACAGTCACGGAAACTTCAAATTGATGGAGTAAATTCATGATTCACGTTGAAAATTAAGGGCAAGGTCATGCGTTAGTGTCTTATCAGAAAAGGTCACATCTGATAACAATGGTGTAGACAATTGGATGGCGACACCATGAACAAAGCTTCCAAGGTTATTGACAAAATTCAATTTGACCTCAGATGAAGGTCAAGGTCAAGGTCAAAAGTCAGTCTGAATAAAAAGTTCGCCTCTAACAATATGGATGTCCATAGGATATTTATATGTATCATGATAAAAATTTGATATGTGCATCTGATCTGACTCACTGGTACTAGTACATGTATCACTGTCCGTGTTCTCTATGACATTCAAAACTAAATCATCATCATCATCATCATCATCATCATCATCATCATCATCATCATCATCACCATCAAATTTTAACAACAACATTCACGTACAGTGTGAGTGATAAGGTGAGATGGGTACACTCAACAAAATGCATCGTTTTATTAAACAATTTTCTTACAATATATGTATTTTAATTTTTGTATTTTCGCATGTAAAGAACTCGTAAAAATAAATGTTGATTACATCTCAAAACACGCAAAACAAATTGACAAGATTTGAATCTTCTATTCGATCACAAAACTACGGATTGTAAAGTGTGACCCTTCCCAAACATTGTAATGCAAAATATGACCCTCCCCCAAGAACAGGTTTGTAAAATGTGACCCCCCGATTCGATTCCTCCGCCCCCTGTAAATAATGAAGCCTCCCTTATTTTCACTCGTGATTCAGTTTATTCTGCTGTATTTGCATTTTGTATTTGTATTTGGATGACAGATGACAGATGGATGTTGTCCAGCGGCCATTTTAGGACGCATAAGAGTTGAGGTACAACTCTCACTGAGCAGCTTTTCTTGTTTTTCTTGACGTATATTCAGCCAGTTGTTTATGTTGTTCTTGTTCATTATGTAGATATACCAAATTATGGGATAAAGAATTATGTCATCTTACAGTGCTGACAATCGAAGTATGGCCTATTTTAAAATCCTGCAACATATAAATACATTACCAAAACATATCTTTCCCTTTGTCCGAAATCTATTAAATGCTAGATAGAAGATGTGCTGCAAACTTCAGTACCGATATATATGTTGCAGTATTTCATCCTTCATACCTACATATGATTGTAATGATTTCCAGGTGATATATAAATGCTTTGTGTAGTACGATGAAAATGGTACCCGTAAAAGGTCCACAGCACAAGTTGAAGCTGTGTGTATTTATTTGCATTATCAGCATGATAATTACAGAATAGTTATCTAAAACTGGCAAGCTCAAATGTAACTTGTTCATTTATAATTTCTAGTTATCGTTATACATTTCCAGTACTTCTTTTCAAGGAAGTAAATACTAAAACGGTCAAAACAGACTCAGATACATGCGAAAGACAAACACAACTGTATAACATGAAAATATGAAAGTACTTGTCTGTAGGAGACGTACTGAAAAAAATGACCAACTGTTCCTCTCATAATGAATATGCTAATTATACTAATTTGTATGCACGGATTTTGCCCAAATGCAATCAGTACTTGGAGAATTGTAACAAATATTACAAAAATGTAAATTAGGACAATCTGCATAATCGTTGATATAATTTGCTATTGTCTGAAAAGACCATTTTCAATAATGACAAAATACTTGACAGATGTGTGCGACACAAATTAAGCCCTAGTGCGAAAGGCACTCGCATTAATGCGATAGTCTGAGGTATTATAATTAAATAAGCATAGCTATTAACATAATTCCTTTCGCTTCAGTCTTCACTACATAGGAACAAACGTATGGGAGCACTGTCAGATCATAGTTGGTTTTGATTTAAATATTCATAGAAAAACAGAGGAAAAAATAGTTTGCCTCACGGCCGTCTCAATGTAACTGACTTTATTTGCCTGCACTAAGCTTTCAGAGCATGCGCGGGATCAGCCGTGTGCCTGTAGTTTTCAACGGATTTGTTTGCAGAGACTGTGCGAGTTTTATTCTTACTTTGTCTGCTGCATCATTATAAGACAAACACAATGGCTCATGATTCTACCTGTCGGCATGTAACGTTGGCATTACTGGTGTACTGGCTAGTGCTGAGCACTTTCATCATTTTAGGAATATTTTATCTTGGACGTTTAGAGGAAGGTAAGTAAACTAATCGTTACACTATTTGCCGTTAAACATGTTCCGACAATATGCAATGACAGGAACGTGGTCGCAAAACACAAAGTTGTTTCTTAGTCCACATGGATGGAAGGGGTGGGTAATTATATGTTTCTGTATGTTATGTGTGTCTGTCTTCCTGTCTGTTGTCAGTATCAGAAAAATAATCGGACGGCTAGAATTAATTCATAATATACATTCAATGGGCTAGAGTACATTAATTTGTCAAATCCACCATTACTTTGTAGTATACATGTAATTGGATTAATTAATGATACTCACAAACCAAATTTTTGGTTAACTTGTATTATATTCACAAACAAGTTTTTTCATCAGTGGTCCAGCAGCTCACTTACTTTTGAATAGAAATGATAATGTTCCATATGTCGTATACATGATATGGGTGTGGCTCGCAAAGTATTGGATACTTTGTACATTTTGTATTAATCAATGGTGCCGCAGAAATCTGTCAATTGCCAGGGATATGATTTATGTACTGTATTGGTATTTGTATGATTGAATACGAAGTTGTAGTCACAATGCTTTAAATTTGTTGTCAATGTATGAAAGGGATTTAGTCTTTAGAAAGTTACAAACACATCAAAGGCAGGGGACACTGTTTATAAAGAACAAGCATAAGTTTCCTGCATGATTCTTTGCAACAATTTCAATTCAATTTACAAGAGGTTTTGGTTGATCTAGTCAATCTGTATTTTAATTTAGGGTGATTTACAATTGAGATACTTTCTGCCATTAAAATGTAAAACAAAATTTTAGAGGAAAATAATGCGAGCAGCAAAATATGATCAAGTATATGAAGCAAAAACATCCCACTGCTAATGCCACAATTACAGTGAACATTGTTAACGTTTTTGTTTCATAAAGGAAAATGCCATTGTAGTGATGATGGGTCCAGATATAACTTCATCAAGTCACCATGGTCTACAGGAAAGAAAATAACAGTGACAACGCCAGCTACCATACCGACTACTAGTAGCACCAACACTCCAATTAAGATGATGTCAACGGTAGTCTCACCGAGTGCTAACACGCCACCTAAGGTAATGTCAATGGTAGTCTCACCGAGTGCTAACAAGCCAACCGAAACTAAGTCTGTAGTAAAGACACCAAATACCAATACGCCAACAACAACCGATGTATTTACACCGCCGAATACCTGTCCACCATTCAAGACAAATGCAGGTAGATAATATTACTATCAATAAACAAATAAATTAAATTATATAATCAACGCCTTGTATAGGGTTATTAATATGAGTTTACAAATGCATATCATTACAGAGAATACTATTTCATTTGTTTATTTGTGTATGCGCTTTGAAAGTGTATATTTGAATGCCTTAGCACATACTAGAGATGAAAAAGGAACACTTCAAATTCAAAGAGGATGTTGAAGACTTTTCTACCCGTGACTTAAGATATTGAATATTCTATATTCAATATAGAAAGAGCTTTGATGTTGTTATGTAAAGAAATGAAGTAGATAAAAGATAAATAAATATCCCTTCACTTACAAAATGACGAATTGACATGGACGACCCTGTCATCAAAACTCTGACCATAATTCCAGGATTTTTCTTAAAGGTTTGATGTGATTATTTCGTCATTTATTTCGATGGTATTTAGGAAACTCACTATAATACTCACATCATCCTTTGTACATCTGTTGCGTTCTGTATGTTCCACGGAGAGTTGACGAGGTATAAAGGGTTTTGTGCCGCTATAGCTGTGCCTGGGCTGCCGGTAATAGAGAACACAGTGAGAAAGCGCGATATAAAAACTAACATTATCATTCTGTTGAAATGCTAACCAATGTAGTCTTAGTACTTAGGTCTACCTATTATGGCATACTAATTATAAATTTGTTTTAATGATGTTACCAGAGGGTGAAGCTGGGTGGCAACAGTACCAATCGTCCTGCTATTATTTCTCAACTGAAAGGATGACATGGCATGATGCCCGTAGGTATTGTCAAACTATGTCAGCTGACCTTGTTAAGGATGATAACCAATCTCTGAATGACTTCCTGACTTGGTATATAAAGACGATGGATTTTAGCAACTGTATTCCATTATACATATGTAATTATTCAATTGGACTGTTCTACGAGGTTAGTGAATTATATGCATAATTATTTGGTTGGATCAGATGTACAGCCATTACAGAGTGGAAGAATAGTTTTATATTGTCTTTTTAAGTTGACGTCAGATTCCACATCCACTATTTCTTGGGAGACCACGATTTTCGCGATTTTATTATTATTTTTCTCGAATATGTAAAAAAAGATTAAGGGTCGGGTAACCAGAACCAAACAACAGTGTCATTAGGCCTAATTAAAACTCTATAGTCACTCTGTTTTGGTAGTAGGTCCCTTGATTAGTAAGCTGTTGTACATAACGACTCAACTATATCAGGCTTATCATATATTTATGTCACAAATTATATGAAATTTGAAGCGTTCACAAAGATATTGAAGAATTACCAAAAAGAACTATTAATGCAAATGACTTAATTAATTGCCATTATGCTCATGAAAACCGTGGGATATAATAGTAACATTTGTATTTATTCCTTAAAGGAACTAAAATGTATAAATGTTGGCTAAATGACTAAGAATCATTAAATTACACTGATTACTATGGTAAACGAACAAAAAAAAAGATTTGATTGTTGTGTGATGCGAAACTTAGACGTATTGCCTGTGTGCAAACTGTTTTGAGCAATTTCCCCATCCATTTTTCACGGAGAACGTTTTGCCTCTAGTTTCTATGACAACCGTTAATTTTGAGTAATAAGGATTTTCTAGAGTGTTGTGGAGGTTTCCCTACCCCACACAACTAATAACTTACACACTCTCATTCCTGCTAACATAACATGTGTCTTCAGCAGTTCTTCTTCTTATGTGTACAGCCTGGTGTTGGGTATGTATGGACAGATGGCACACACCTAGATGCGAACTTTCAACCATGGGCGCCAGGAGAACCAAACGATGGTTTTGTTAGCAAATCAGTTCAACTCGAATTACGAACTCAAGGGCCAATTTTCGGATGGAATGACGTTCCGTTCACGTTTGATGTTAAACATTGGTATTTCATATGTGAGAAACCCGTCGGAATACCTACGCCACTTTAAAGGAACTAAATGAACCAATGATATTTTGAAAATGATTCATTGTAAGGGAGCGTTCATTTACAAGGCGGAGGGCCAGTGGATCCGGAACTAGGGGTCACTTTTTACAAATCTGCTCTAGCCGAGGGCCATATTTTAGAAAATGGGATGGGGGAGGGGGTCACATTTTACTGTGACTCATTGTATAGCCCAACATTGCATTATTTTGGGGTTTAGTCATCACATCTCTACCACCAGTTCCAAATCCCATTGCTGCCATTTGGGTTATCAGCCTATATAAATCAAATTGCTGTTGACAACCAATGTAATTAATTATTTGTCAGTTGTGGTGGGAGGAGAGGAGTGGGTCTCACTGGTGTAAAACGGAAGCAGTTGGACAAGATACTATGGATAATGTTGTGGTGATCCTGACCTTGGTTCGAACATCAGGAGTGTGAGCTTGCCAATCTAATCATTGGGAGATGTGACCTTCAGCTCATCCATATGAGATCCAAAAACATGTATTTATTAATGGGAAATAACCAATGCCTTTAAGACTTTTAAGATTGGTGGCAGCGGTGGGATTAAATCTTTACCAGTGATTCTGTGACTTGTGTCCTTTTACATCTCTGACAGCATTTTAATAATTATTTTGAACTACTGTAATGGAGGGGGTTCATGTTTTAGAGAATGAAAGTTGAGGGATTTTGGGGAGGGTCTCATTTTATGCAACAGTCCGAACCTGATTTCTCCCAGCCCTCCCCCTTGTAATTACTGAAAGCTCTCTAACAAAACATGAGATCATAAATCCGCGTCTGTCGTATATCCATGTGGAAAGTTATTTATATGTACTGCAAAGGTATTTACGTTAAATATAATTTGTTTGATTATTTTAAAAAAAAATTATCTCATTTGTTAAGTGAATAGTTACTTTCATTATATAAGTGCATACAATCAGTTATAGGGTGTTCATGTGACAGGCAATATTAACTTGTTCAGTCATGTCCACACAAATTGGTAAATTGTTTACATATCCATGTACCCTCTCAGTTTACCAGTCAGAGATAACTTCTAATATTGATCATTTTCTCTAAAACAAATGCTTGTCAGTGAGACTTACAGTGATGTCCTTAAAGTACACACTCAAATCAGTAAATCATATTACACAACTATATGTGGCATTTGTAAATTAAACATGCATTATCTACATGACTGTATCGGAATTGTGTTCCACTGATCTGGTGCAATATCCGGACATTGCATTGGTCCAAAACAATATTAAGACCATGCTGTGTGTGCACTATTATGAAACACAACACGTCGCATGAATGTAATAAATGTACACAGGACATAATATCATCAGAGTGCCCTCTGTGAAGGAGCTTTTAAGAAATACAGGCGACACTCTATTACACATCAGCTTTGGGGGAAGGTCATATTTTAGAAAATTGAATTCAGCAAAGATCACATTTTACTTTGACTCATTGTATTAGATAATAACTTTACATTTTATTTATAATTTTTGGATCCCACTGAAGTCACATGTCACCACTACGAACGTTGTACTGTAAAGTCAGAACATATCTGTCAGATCTCTCATGACAACCATGCAGTGAATCTATTGTAAGTTGTTGTGTGAGGGATGAAGTAGTGGATTGGGATGTTGACCTCTTTCCAGACAACATCGACAGTTCACCCATTCATCTAGTCTTTGAGAGATATGGCCTACAACTCTCCCAATTAGATCCAAATAGTGGAATTTAATTAATAAAGCAATTTCACACAAATCTTGTAAGTTTGGAGTAGTCGGAAACAGCCAATGCCTTTAAAGTGGTGGGATCGAGTCCTTACCAATGCTTGTGGGAATTGTGTTCCTTTTCACGGCTGACAGCATTGTGACCCATGTTTTTGCAAAACAAATAGTTCAAACTTGTAATGATAATTTCTGTCGTTATCAATATTTATTGAAGGTAACCAAATATATAATTAAGTAATATGTTGTGAAATCACTTGAGAAATGGACAAACGACGACTTTCATTAATAATATTACCTTAGTCTAGAAGTAAATACATCCATCAGAATACGATGATACCAAATATATCAATACAATCTAACTTTGAAATCAAGAATACACAAGTAAATCTCCGAAATGTTGTGATTCAGTCGTACAAGATTATTTGCTGTCTTTTTTTCTTTTGTATACATTTAACTCTGACTGTTCGAAGTTGAATTGACGGTATTATTATGCAAGCTTCAAGTGGCATATTTTTTTCATCAAATAACCAACGATGTATTCACTAGGATGAATAATTTATAGAAAAAGACACTCTGGTAATTATTGGTCAATATTATCTGGAAGTAGCGAAGTGGCAAGTATCGCGTGAAATCTTGGCTTTGCAAATGTCACCATGTTAAAATCGGTGTAATTTGCGTATCATATGTTGATCAGACACAGGCACTGAAAATTGTTAAAAGACATTGTATATGCTAATCAGTGGTCGATATTATCAATAAACAGCGCAAAAACAAGATGACATGGCAAGAAGTTGAGGGCACCGATTTTTGGGTGTGGACGTAAAAATAATTTGATTATCTAAATATCAAAACGACTTGCATATTTTCAATTGTTTAATTCATCATTAGCAAGTGGGTTGGTTGGATGGATGTTCCTGCGTTATTAGAAGAATATATAAAATCATACTAGCCCACAAGAATGGCAAGAACAAGTGGGTGGTATATCTAAAGTCAGAGAATCGAAAGATATGAAATGTAAAACGTATGAGAGCAATTTTACTACAGCATCGTGAACATGATACATATATAACCGTTACAATAAAATAATCATTTTTTTTTAAACATGAGAAAGATGAAGATCACATTTAAATTCCGTCTTGATAAGAATGTTATTATTTTGTCACACAAGACAGCATTAGTAATTTATAAACAGTGGATTCGAAGTACTGTTAGATTGACAATATCGTGAACACGAAATAAGGCAACGTTATTCTTACCTGATCTGTTTCTTTCTTTATACGTTACAATGCCCTCAACATGGGTATACGTGTGCTTCTTATCGCTCTCTGTGTTTCCATATATTTTTTTTTTGTAAATTTGAGTTTTACCATACAAAGTAATTATTGGTCATTATTGGTATTTAACATCTAGTGACTCTGAAGACGTATTAATTTGGACAGGACTCTCGCTGATAAACCAGAAGTGAATGAGAAAATCTATTCTGTTTTGTTTCACGAGAAAAAATAAAATCGTAAAAATCTGAAGTCTCATGAGAAATAGTAAGTGCGGATATTGATCAACTTAAATAAAAGACAATTAATGTAAAACTGTTTTCCAATCTGTAATGGCTGTACACCTGATAAGAAGAAATAAACAACACGGAAGACATTTGGAAAACAATGGAAAACATGAACTAGACACTCACACAGAAAAAATGAAATAAAATAAAATCTACCTACCCCACCTATTCTAAAATGGAGTGTAATCGGAACCACATAACTTTTTTGATCGACTTGCAGCAGTAGTTGGGTTGTGTTGTCACAGCAGCAGTTTTGTTTTGGATAGTAAGTCACGGGCAAAAACCTTACTGATCAAAGCTGAAGTAGTTTTGCAATAGGTATGAACTTAAAGATCACAGGTTGAATTTATTCATGTTTATCAAGTCGTACAGAAATAATATCTCTCTAACTTACTTAAAAACAAACAGACATCAGCGCCATTCTGTTATTGTTGTTATTAGTTGTGTTACAGTTAGCACGCCCACACACTGTGGCAGACATGTTTACTTATTGTTCATTATGCGCATGCTCTGTTTCATTCTCCTGTTTTCCTGTTCGCCTGTTGTTGCTTATCTATCGACAAAGCGTATTGATTAAACTGGTTTAACGTTCTCAACTCAACGTATCCGGTTGTAGTCTTGACTTGTTGGTAAAAGGGTTTCCATCCCCACTGGCGCAGAGCAAACGTGGCTTCAATCTAGTTGTAGGCTAGCGCTTTCGCTCACAATCATGCAGTTGGGACACTACCTTGATCCTGACGTCAATATTATCCAATCATATAGAATATCGTGAACAAATCGCGATTTCACCACAGTAAATTGGTTGGTTCTTAATACTTGTCCATAGACTTGGAGTTGAGGTTCTTGGTCAAAATGCAGATTTGACTACTTCATTGAGCTTTGTAGACTATTACAATAGCCAATGACATTCATACAGTTGTCTTGCTTTGTAAGCAGATTTGAAAATGTGGAATATTTTAACTGAGCATGACCTCCTTGACGACTGTACTTTTTAACACTTTTTAAATCTTTTTAAAACTCGTTTTGTTGTTGACATTCCTATGATAATCATACGTGTATTTGACTTAATTTCCAGGAAGTAAGGTTTATGCTTGCTTCATGTGTATATCTATGTGACATTTTGCAATAAATATATTATGAGTTGCATTTATAATATGTTGTCTGTACTAATTCTCTTTGTTTTGAAATCAAACAACCATCTTGTATGGACTTTCTTACAACTGACATGCCCCCCCCCCCCCGAGTTGCTGTATGTTGTTGGAAATTTCTTACAAGTGACATACCCCTCCAAGTTGTTGAAAATTTCTTACAGCTGGCATGATCCCTTGACTTGATTCTTACAATTGACACCATTCCGAATGACAATTCTAGAAACCAGCTTTCCTGTTATTTGCATATTTGAAGAAAGTATCAAAATTTGTATATATTTATAAACTTCACATATTTTCAGGAAAAAACGATTTTGCTGTTTCTCATATCTAGTATTGATTATTTTGGTGATAATGGTGTATTCTGTCAAGATATAAAACAGAATTCGAAGTTATCGAAAATTGAAAATTATCAAGGGGAAAAGTTAATATGAAAAAATATTCTCCAATAATGAAAATTATCAAAAAAAAAAAGCCAAAATTTCTTCTTTTCGGAAATTGGAAAGTTTTCGGACTATTGGATATTTATTCAAGATGCAAAGCATGATGTCTCATTAACGCTATTAGGGATATTTGTCATGTCCTTCAATGTGGTACCTTTACTATCTGTACGTTTCATATTTAGTCTGGTGAAAGTAACGCAATACTGCACAATACAGTGCAATTTATTAACGAAATGAATTCTGTGATCAAGTTATGGTTGCCATCCATATGACATGTTTTTTATTTGTATAACTCAACACCATCACCATTCAAGCATACCATCTTATATGGCCCTGGCTAAAAATGACACTGTTAGATAAGGATAAATTGTAACTATACTTGCACAGTCCTTTCTGTAAGTCATAGCCAAAATACACCCTTGACAAAAGAACAGTGTATTGTGCAATGAATAACCATTTCTTCTATTTCCTACTCAACATTCATAATGTATTTTTGACACGAAGAGCATGCTCGTTTTATTTAGGTGTAAACGTACGAATGATATATTTGTAAATTTGCAAAATTATGGTTATTAATCTAATTAAAAAGTTAGTCCGATGTTGGTACAAAGTGCTCCTTCTCCATACAATGCTTATTCGTTTGAAGGTCATACCTAATGAATGCAACCGGTCACACCTTTTTGTCTATCAATAAGGATAATCTGCATAAGCATTGATATAATATGCTGTAACTTTAATATCTGGAAAGACCGTTTTCAATAATGACAAAATACTTGACAGATGTATGCGACACAAGTTAAGCCCTAGTGTGAAAGGCATTTGCATTGGTTTTGATTTTAATAGTCATGGAAAATCATGGGGAAAAAATAGTTTGCCTCACGGCAGTCTCAATACAACTGAATTGACTTGTCTGCACATGGCTTTCAGAGCATGCGCGAGATCAGCCTGGTGCATGTAGTTGTTAATCGGATTTCTTTGCAGAGATTGTGCGAGTGTTATTCTTACTTTGTCTGCTGCATCATTATAAGACAAAAACAATGGCTCATGATTCTACCTGTCGACATGTAACGTTGGTATTACTGATGTACTGGCTAGTGCTGAGCACTTTCATCATTTTAGGAATATTTTATCTTGGACGTTTAGAGGAAGGTAAGTAAAATAATCGTTACACTATTTACCTTAAACATGTTCCACAATATTCAAAGACATGAACGTGTCAAGTTGTTTCTTAGCCCATGGATGGGTGGGGTGGGTAATTATAGGTTTCTGTATGTTATGTGTGCCTGCCTGCCTGTCTGTCTTCAGTATCATAAACAAAAAATCGGACGGCTAAAATTAATTCATAATATACATTCTTAATGGGCTAGAGTACATTAATTTTGTATTCAAATCCACCATTACTTTGTAGTATACATGTAATTGGATTAATTAATGATACTCACAAACCAAATTATTGGTTAACTTGTATTATATTCACAAACACGTTTTATCATCAGTGGTCCAGCAGCTCACTTACTTTTGAGTAGAAATAATAATGTTCCATATGTCGTATACATGATATGGGTGTGGCTCGCAAAGTATTGGATTCGTTGTACATTTTGTATTAATCAATGGTGCCGCAGAAATCCGTCAATTGCCAGGGATATGATTTGTATACTGCATTGGTATTTGTATGATTCAATACGAAGTTGTAGTCTCAATGCTTTAAATTTGTTGTCATTATATGAAAGGGATTTAGTCTAGTCATGCTCGCTAAGCATTAAAAAGCTTGACCATAGTTATTTCTAAGAAATAATCCCATCAAAGCCCGACTTGCATACAAACTTGCTGTAAAAGATGAACTTGACGGTCTTGGTGTGACTATTGACAGCAAACTACTATCAATTATAGTCAAAACATCTTGCCAACATATCTAACAGAGCTATAGTTGAAGGGTTGGTGCACTTTAGAAAGTTACAAACACATCAAAGGCAGGGGTCACTGTTTATAAAGAACAAGCATAAGTTTCCTGCATGATTCTTTGCAACAATTTCAATTCAATTTACAAGAGGTTTTGGTTGATCTAGTCAATCTGTATTTTAATTTAGGGTGATTTACAATTGAGATATTTTCTGCCATTAAAATGTAAAACAAAACTTTAGAGGGAAATAATGCGAGCAGCAAAATATGACCAACTACATGTAGCAAAAACATCCCACTGCTAATGCCACAATTACAGTAAACATTATTAACGTTTTTGTTTCATAAAGGAAAATGCCGTTGTAGTGATGATGGGTCCAGATATAACTTCTTCAAGTCACCATGGTCTACAGGAAAGAAAATAACAGCGACAACACCAGCTACCATACCGACTACTAGTAGCACCAACACTCCAATTAAGATGATGTCAACGGTAGTCTCACCGAGTGCTAACACGCCACCTAAGGTAATGTCAATGGTAGTCTCACCGAGTGCTAACAAGCCAACCGAAACTAAGTCTGTAGTAAAGACACCGAGTACCAATACGCCAACAACAACCGATGTATTTACACCGCCGAATACCTGTCCACCATTCGAGACAAATGCAGGTAGATAATATTACTATCAATAAACAAATAAATTAAATTATATTATCAACGCCTTGTATAGGTTTATTAATATGAGTTTGCAAATGCATATCAATACAGAGAATACTATTTCATTTGTTTATTTGTGTATGCGCTTTGAAAGTGTATATTTGAATGCATTAGCACATACTAGAGATGAAAAAGGAACACTTCAAATTCATAGAGGATGTTGACGACTTTTCTATCGGTGACTTAAGATATTGAATATTCTATATTCAATATAGAAAGAGCTTTGATGTTGTTATGTAAAGAAATGAAGTAGATAAATGATAAATAAATATCCCTTCACTTACAAAATGACGAATTGACATGGATGACTCTGTCATCAAAACTCCATAATTCCAGGATTTTTCTTAAAGGTTTGATGTGATTATTTCGTCATTTGTTTCGATGGTATTAAGGAAACTCACTATTATACTCACATCATTCTTTGTAAATCTGTTGCGTTCTGTATGTTCCCCGGAGAGTTGACGAGGTATAAAGGGTTTTGTGCCGCTATAGTTGTGCCGGGGCTGCCGGTAATAGAGAGCTTTGAGCACAGAGTGAGAAAGGGCGATATAAAAACTAACAATACATGTACATTATTATCATTCTGTTGAAATGCTAACCAATGTAGTCTTAGTGCTTAGGTCTACCTATTATGGCATACTAATTATAAATTTGTTTTTATAATGTCATCAGATTGTGAAGATGGGTGGCAACAGTACCAATCGTCCTGCTATTATTTCTCAACTGAAAGGATGACATGGCATGATGCCCGTAGGTATTGTCAAACTATGTCAGCTGACCTTGTTAAGGATGATAACCAGTGTCTGCATGGTTTCCTGACTTTGTATATAAAAACGATGGATTTTAGCAACTGTATTCCATTATACATATGTAATTATTCAATTGGACTGTTCTACGAGGTTAGTGAATTATATGCATGCTTATTTGGTTGGATCAGATGTACAGCCATTACAGAGTGGAAGAATAGTTTTATATTGTTTTTTTTTTAGTTGACGTCAGATTCCGCATCCACTATTTCTTGGGAGACCACGATTTTCGCTATTTTATTATTATTTTTCTCGAATATGTAAAAAAAAGTTTAGGGTCGGGTAACCAGAACCAAAGAACTTGTTTTATTAGGCCTAATTAAAACTCTATAGTCATTCTGTTTTGGTAGCAGGTCCCTTAATTAGTAAAGCTGTTGTACATAACGACTCAACTATATCAGGCTCATCATATATTTATGTCACAAATTATATGAAATTTGAAGCGTTCACAAAGATATTGAAAAATTACCAAAAATAACTATTAATGCAAATGACTAATTAATTGTGTTTGGATCTTATGCTCATGAAAACCGTTGGATATAATAGTAACATTTGTATTTATTCCTTAAAGGAACTAAAATGTATAAATTTTGGCTAAATGACTAAGAATCATTAAATTACACTGATTACTATGGTAACCGAACAAAAATAGATTGGATTGTTGTGTGATGCGAAACTTAGACGTATTGCCTGTGTGCAAACTGTTTTGAGCAATTTCCCCATCCATTTTTCATGGAGAACGTTTTGCCTCTAGTTTCCCAATCTGATTAAAATCCGATGTAGATGTCGGCTAATCGTGCATTGCTATCTTACCATCGTTATTTAGCTTGAATTGACCTTCGTAGTACATGTTTACATTTTTTAGCCTGATCGCCTCCTCTACAACTAGAGGAGGCGATCAGGCTAAAAAATGTAAACATGTACTACGAAGGTCAATTCAAGCTAAATAACGATGGTAAGATAGCAATGCACGATTAGCCGACATCTACATCGGATTTTAATCAGATTGCTAGTTTCCATGACAACCGTTAATTTTGAGTAATAAGGATTTTCTAGAGTGTTGTGGAGGTTTCCCTACCCCACACAACTAATAACTTACACACTCTCATTCCTGCTAACATAACATATGTCCTCAGCAGTTGTTCTTCTTATGTGTACAGCCTCGTGTTGGGTATGTATGGACAGATGGCAAACACCTAGATGCGAACTTTCAACCATGGGCGCCAGGAGAACCAAGCGATGGTTTTGTCAGCAAATCAGTTCAACTCGAATTACGAACTCAAGGGCCAATTTTCGGATGGAATGACGTTCCGTTCACGTGGGATGTTAAACATTGGTATTTCATATGTGAGAAACCCGTCGGAATACCTGCGCCACTTTAAGTACACACTCAAATCAGTAAATCATATTACACAACTATATGTGGCATTTGTAAATTAAACATGCATTATCTACATGACTGTATCGGAATTGTGTTCCACTGATCTGGTGCAATATCCGGACATTGCATTGGTCCAAAACAATATTAAGACCATGCTGTGTGTGCACTATTATGAAACACAACACGTCGCATGAATGTAATAAATGTACACAGGACATAATATCATCAGAGTGCCCTCTGTGAAGGAGCTTTTAAGAAATACAGGCGACACTCTATTACACATCAGCTTTGGGGGAAGGTCATATTTTAGAAAATTGAATTCAGCAAAGATCACATTTTACTTTGACTCATTGTATTAGATAATAACTTTACATTTTATTTATAATTTTTGGATCCCACTGAAGTCACATGTCACCACTACGAACGTTGTACTGTAAAGTCAGAACATATCTGTCAGATCTCTCATGACAACCATGCAGTGAATCTATTGTAAGTTGTTGTGTGAGGGATGAAGTAGTGGATTGGGATGTTGACCTCTTTCCAGACAACATCGACAGTTCACCCATTCATCTAGTCTTTGAGAGATATGGCCTACAACTCTCCCAATTAGATCCAAATAGTGGAATTTAATTAATAAAGCAATTTCACACAAATCTTGTAAGTTTGGAGTAGTCGGAAACAGCCAATGCCTTTAAAGTGGTGGGATCGAGTCCTTACCAATGCTTGTGGGAATTGTGTTCCTTTTCACGGCTGACAGCATTGTGACCCATGTTTTTGCAAAACAAATAGTTCAAACTTGTAATGATAATTTCTGTCGTTATCAATATTTATTGAAGGTAACCAAATATATAATTAAGTAATATGTTGTGAAATCACTTGAGAAATGGACAAACGACGACTTTCATTAATAATATTACCTTAGTCTAGAAGTAAATACATCCATCAGAATACGATGATACCAAATATATCAATACAATCTAACTTTGAAATCAAGAATACACAAGTAAATCTCCGAAATGTTGTGATTCAGTCGTACAAGATTATTTGCTGTCTTTTTTTCTTTTGTATACATTTAACTCTGACTGTTCGAAGTTGAATTGACGGTATTATTATGCAAGCTTCAAGTGGCATATTTTTTTCATCAAATAACCAACGATGTATTCACTAGGATGAATAATTTATAGAAAAAGACACTCTGGTAATTATTGGTCAATATTATCTGGAAGTAGCGAAGTGGCAAGTATCGCGTGAAATCTTGGCTTTGCAAATGTCACCATGTTAAAATCGGTGTAATTTGCGTATCATATGTTGATCAGACACAGGCACTGAAAATTGTTAAAAGACATTGTATATGCTAATCAGTGGTCGATATTATCAATAAACAGCGCAAAAACAAGATGACATGGCAAGAAGTTGAGGGCACCGATTTTTGGGTGTGGACGTAAAAATAATTTGATTATCTAAATATCAAAACGACTTGCATATTTTCAATTGTTTAATTCATCATTAGCAAGTGGGTTGGTTGGATGGATGTTCCTGCGTTATTAGAAGAATATATAAAATCATACTAGCCCACAAGAATGGCAAGAACAAGTGGGTGGTATATCTAAAGTCAGAGAATCGAAAGATATGAAATGTAAAACGTATGAGAGCAATTTTACTACAGCATCGTGAACATGATACATATATAACCGTTACAATAAAATAATCATTTTTTTTTAAACATGAGAAAGATGAAGATCACATTTAAATTCCGTCTTGATAAGAATGTTATTATTTTGTCACACAAGACAGCATTAGTAATTTATAAACAGTGGATTCGAAGTACTGTTAGATTGACAATATCGTGAACACGAAATAAGGCAACGTTATTCTTACCTGATCTGTTTCTTTCTTTATACGTTACAATGCCCTCAACATGGGTATACGTGTGCTTCTTATCGCTCTCTGTGTTTCCATATATTTTTTTTTTGTAAATTTGAGTTTTACCATACAAAGTAATTATTGGTCATTATTGGTATTTAACATCTAGTGACTCTGAAGACGTATTAATTTGGACAGGACTCTCGCTGATAAACCAGAAGTGAATGAGAAAATCTATTCTGTTTTGTTTCACGAGAAAAAATAAAATCGTAAAAATCTGAAGTCTCATGAGAAATAGTAAGTGCGGATATTGATCAACTTAAATAAAAGACAATTAATGTAAAACTGTTTTCCAATCTGTAATGGCTGTACACCTGATAAGAAGAAATAAACAACACGGAAGACATTTGGAAAACAATGGAAAACATGAACTAGACACTCACACAGAAAAAATGAAATAAAATAAAATCTACCTACCCCACCTATTCTAAAATGGAGTGTAATCGGAACCACATAACTTTTTTGATCGACTTGCAGCAGTAGTTGGGTTGTGTTGTCACAGCAGCAGTTTTGTTTTGGATAGTAAGTCACGGGCAAAAACCTTACTGATCAAAGCTGAAGTAGTTTTGCAATAGGTATGAACTTAAAGATCACAGGTTGAATTTATTCATGTTTATCAAGTCGTACAGAAATAATATCTCTCTAACTTACTTAAAAACAAACAGACATCAGCGCCATTCTGTTATTGTTGTTATTAGTTGTGTTACAGTTAGCACGCCCACACACTGTGGCAGACATGTTTACTTATTGTTCATTATGCGCATGCTCTGTTTCATTCTCCTGTTTTCCTGTTCGCCTGTTGTTGCTTATCTATCGACAAAGCGTATTGATTAAACTGGTTTAACGTTCTCAACTCAACGTATCCGGTTGTAGTCTTGACTTGTTGGTAAAAGGGTTTCCATCCCCACTGGCGCAGAGCAAACGTGGCTTCAATCTAGTTGTAGGCTAGCGCTTTCGCTCACAATCATGCAGTTGGGACACTACCTTGATCCTGACGTCAATATTATCCAATCATATAGAATATCGTGAACAAATCGCGATTTCACCACAGTAAATTGGTTGGTTCTTAATACTTGTCCATAGACTTGGAGTTGAGGTTCTTGGTCAAAATGCAGATTTGACTACTTCATTGAGCTTTGTAGACTATTACAATAGCCAATGACATTCATACAGTTGTCTTGCTTTGTAAGCAGATTTGAAAATGTGGAATATTTTAACTGAGCATGACCTCCTTGACGACTGTACTTTTTAACACTTTTTAAATCTTTTTAAAACTCGTTTTGTTGTTGACATTCCTATGATAATCATACGTGTATTTGACTTAATTTCCAGGAAGTAAGGTTTATGCTTGCTTCATGTGTATATCTATGTGACATTTTGCAATAAATATATTATGAGTTGCATTTATAATATGTTGTCTGTACTAATTCTCTTTGTTTTGAAATCAAACAACCATCTTGTATGGACTTTCTTACAACTGACATGCCCCCCCCCCCCCCGAGTTGCTGTATGTTGTTGGAAATTACAGCCTCGTGTTGGGTATGTATGGACAGATGGCAAACACCTAGATGCGAACTTTCAACCATGGGCGCCAGGAGAACCAAGCGATGGTTTTGTCAGCAAATCAGTTCAACTCGAATTACGAACTCAACAACTAGAGGAGGCGATCAGGCTAAAAAATGTAAACATGTACTACGAAGGTCAATTCAAGCTAAATAACGATGGTAAGATAGCAATGCACGATTAGCCGACATCTACATCGGATTTTAATCAGATTGCTAGTTTCCATGACAACCGTTAATTTTGAGTAATAAGGATTTTCTAGAGTGTTGTGGAGGTTTCCCTACCCCACACAACTAATAACTTACACACTCTCATTCCTGCTAACATAACATATGTCCTCAGCAGTTGTTCTTCTTATGTGTACAGCCTCGTGTTGGGTATGTATGGACAGATGGCAAACACCTAGATGCGAACTTTCAACCATGGGCGCCAGGAGAACCAAGCGATGGTTTTGTCAGCAAATCAGTTCAACTCGAATTACGAACTCAAGGGCCAATTTTCGGATGGAATGACGTTCCGTTCACGTGGGATGTTAAACATTGGTATTTCATATGTGAGAAACCCGTCGGAATACCTGCGCCACTTTAAAGGAACTAAATGAACCAATGATAGTGTGAAAATGATTCATTGTAAGGGAGCATTCATTTACAAGGCGGAGGGCCAGTGGATCCGGAACTAGGGGGTCGCAATTTACAAATCTCCTCTAGCCGAGGGCCATATTTTAGAAAATGGGATGGGGGAGGGGGTCACATTTTACTGTGACTCATTGTATAGCCCAACATTGCATTATTTTGGGGTTTTGTCATCCCATCTCTACCACCAGTTCCAAATCCCATTGCTGCCATTCGGGTTATCAGCCTATATAATGAAATTGCTGTCGACAACCAATGTAATTAATTATTTGTCAGTTGTGGTGGGAGGAGAGGAGTGGGTCTCACTGGTGTAAAACGGAAACAGTTTGACAAGATACTATGGATAATGCTGTGGTGATCCCGACCTTGGTTCGAACATCAGGAGTGTGAGCTTGCCAATCTAATCATTGGGAGATGTGACCTTCAGCTCAGCCATATGAGATCCAAAAACATGTATTTATTAATGGGAAATAACCAATGCCTTTAAGACTTTTAAGATTGGTGGCAGCGGTGGGATTAAATCTTTACCAGTGATTCTGTGACTTGTGTCCTTTTACATCTCTGACAGCATTTTAATCATGATTTTGAACTACTGTAATGGAGGGGGTTCATGTTTTAGAAATTGAAAGTAGAGGGATTTTGAGGAGGGTCTCATTATATGCAACAGCCCGAACCTGATTTCTCCCGGCCCTCCCCCTTGTAATTACTGAAAGCTCTCTAACAAAACATGAGATCATAAATCTGCGTCTGTAGTATATCCATGTTGAACGTTACTTATATATACTGCAAAGGTATTTACGTTAAATTAATTTGTTTGATTATTGAAAAAGCAAACATAATTATCTCATTTGGTAATTGATGGACTTGTAAAGTGAATAGTTACTTTCATTATTTAAGTGCACGCTATCAGTTATAAGGTGTTACCGTGACATGCGATATTAACTTGTTCAGTCATGTCCTCACAAATTGGCGAATTGTTTACATATCCATATACGCCCTCAGCTTAGCAGTCAGAGATAACTTCTAATATTGGTCATTTTCTCTAAAACAAATGCTTGTCAGTGAGACTTACAGTGATGTCGTTAAAGTACACACTCAAGTCAGTAAATCATATTACACAACTGTATGTGGCATTTGTAAATTAAACATGCATTATCTACATGACTGTATCGGAATTGTGTTCCACTGATCTGGTGCAATATCCGGACATTGCATTGGTCCAAAACAATATTAAGACCATGCTGTGTGTGCACTATTATGAAACACAACATGTCACATGCATGTAATAAATGTACACAGGACATAATATCATCAGAGTGCCCTCTGTGAGGGAGCTTTTAAGAAATACAGGCGACACTCTATTACTCATCGGCTTTGGGGGAAGGCCATATTTTAGAAAATTGAATTCAGCAAAGATCACATTTTACTTTGACCCATTGTATTAGATAATAAGTTTACATTTTATTTAGAATTTTTGAATCACACTGAAGCCACACCTCACCACTACGAACGTTGTACTGTAAAGTCAGAACATATCTGTCAGATCTCTCATGACAACCATGCAGTGAATCTATTGTAAGTTGTTGTGTGAGGGATGAAGTAGTGGATTGGGATGTTGACCTCTTTCCAGACAACATCGACAGTTCACCCATTCATCTAGTCTTTGAGAGGTATGGCCTTCAACTCTCCCAGTTAGATCCAAACAGTGGAATTTAATTAATAAAGCAATTTCACACAAACCTTGTAAGCTTGGAGTTGTCGGAAACAGCCAATGCCTTTAAAGCGGTGGGATTGAGTCCTTACCAAGGCTTCTGGGAATTGTGTCCCTTTTAACGTCTGACAGCATTGTGACCCATGTTTTTGCAAAACAAATAGTGCAAAACTTGTAATGATAATTTCTGTCGTTATCAATATGTTGTGAAACCACTTGAGAAATGGACAAACGACGACTTTCATTAATAATATTACCTTAGTAAATACATCCATCAGAATACGATGATACCAAATATATCAATACAACCTAACTTTGAAATCAAGAATACACATTAAGTAAATCTCCTAAATGTTGTGATTCAGACGTACGAGATTATTTGCTGTCTTTTTTTCTTTTGTATACTTTTAACTCTGACTGTTCGAAGTTGGAATTGACGGTATTATTATGCCAATGCCAATACTTATTTCACCAATTGTTAAACCTGCATAAGCTGTAAGTGGCATATTTTTTCATCAAATAACCAAATATATATTCACTAGGATCAATAGTTTATAGAAAAAGACACTCTGGTAATTATTAGTCGATATTACCTGGAAGTAGCGAAGTGGCAAGTATCGCGTGAAAGCTTGGCTTTGCAAATGTCACCATGTTAAAATCGGTGTAATTGGCGTATCATATGTTGATCAGACACAGTCACTGAAAATTGTTAAAACACCAATAAATAGACATTGTATATGTTAATCAATGGTCGATATTATCAATAAACAGCGCAAAAACAAGATGACATGGCAAAAAGTTGAGGGCACCGATTTTTGGGTGCCGACGCAAAAATAATTCTGATTTGATTATCTAAATATCAAAACGCCTTGCATATTTTCAATTGTTTAATTCAACATTAGAAATTTAAGTGGGTTGGTTGGATGGATGTTCCTGGGTTATTAGAAGAATATATAAAATCATACTAGACCACAAGAATTGCAAGAACAAGTGGGTGGTATATCTAAAGTGAGAGAATCGAAAGATATGAAATGAAAAATGTATGAGAGCAATTTTACTACAGCATCGTGAACATGGTACATATAACCGTTACAATAAAATAATCATTTTTTTGAAACATGAGAAAGATGAATATCAAATTTTAATCCCGTCTTGATAAGAATGTTATTATTTTGTCACACAAGACAGGATTAGTAATTGATAAATAGTGGATTCGAAGTACTGTTAGATTGACGATATCCTGAATACGAAGTAAGGCAACGTTATTCTTACATGATCAGTTTCTACGTACTTGCTGGATGGGTTTAATGCCTCAATAAATTGTTTCTTTCTTTCTGTATACGTTACAGTGCCCTCAACATGGGTATACGTGTGCTTGTTATCGCTCTCTGTGTTTCCATATATATATTTTTTTTGTAAATTTGAGTTTTACCATACAAAGTAATTATTGGTCATTATTGGTTTTTAACATCTAATGACTCAGAAGACGTATTAATTTGGACAGGACTCTCGCTGATAAACCAGAAGTGAATGAGAAAATCTATTCTGCTTTCTGTTTTATGAGGAAAAAAATAAAATCGTAAAAAATCTGAAGTTTCATGAGAAATAGTAAGTGCGGATATTGACATCAACTTAAATAAAAGACAATTAATGTAAAACTGTTTTCCAATCTGTAATGGCTGTACACCTGATAAGAAGAAATAAACAACACGGAAGACATTTGGAAAACAATGGAAAACATGAACTAGACACTCACACAGAAAAAATGAAATAAAATAAAATCTACCTACCCCACCTATTCTAAAATGGAGTGTAATCGGAACCACATAACTTTTTTGATCGACTTGCAGCAGTAGTTGGGTTGTGTTGTCACAGCAGCAGTTTTGTTTTGGATAGTAAGTCACGGGCAAGAACCTTACTGATCAAAGCTGAAGTAGTTTTACATTTAGGTATGAACTCAGAGATCACAGGTTGAATTTATCCATGTTTATCAAGTCGTACAGAAATAATGTCTCTCTAACTTACTTAAAAACAAACAGACATCAGCGCCATTCTGTTAGTGTTGTTAGTTGTGTTACAGTTAGCACGCCCTCACACTGTGGCAGGCATGTTTACTTATTGTTCATTATGCGCATGCTCTGTTTCATTCTCCTGTTTTCCTGTTCGCCTGTTGTTGCTTATCTATCGACAAAGCGTATTGATTAAACTGGTTTAACGTTCTCAACTCAACGTGTCCGGTTGTAGTCTCGACTTGTTGGTAAAAGGGTTTCCATCCTCACTGGCGCAGAGCGAACGTGGCTTCAATCTAGTTGTAGGCTTTCGCTCCCCGGTTTCGCTCACAATCATGCAGTGGGGACACTACCTTGATCCTGACGTCAATATTATCCAATCATATAGAATATCATGAACAAATTGCGCTTTCACCACAGTAAATTGGTTGGTTCTTAATACTTGTCCATAGACTTGGAGTTGAGGTTCTTGGTCAAAATGCAGATTTGACTACTTCATTGGGCTTTTTAGACTATTACAATAGCCAATGACATCCATACAGTTGTCTTGCTTTGTAAGCAGATTTGAAAATGTGGAATATTTTAACTGAGCATGACCTCCTTGACGACTGTACTTTTTAACACTTTTTAAATCTTTTTAAAACTCGTTTTGTTGTTGACATTCCTATGATAATCATACGTGTATTTGACTTAATTTCCAGGAAGTAAGGTTTATGCTTGCATCATGTGTATATCTATGTGACATTTTGCAATAAATATATTATGAGTTGCATTTATAATATGTTGTCTGTATTAATTCTCTTTGTTTTGAAATCAAACAACCATCTTGTATGGACTTTCTTACAACTGACATGCCCCCCCCCCCCGAGTTGCTGTATGTTGTTGGAAATTTCTTACAAGTGACATACCCCTCCAAGTTGTTGAAAATTTCTTACAGCTGGCATGATCCCTTGACTTGATTCTTACAATTGACACCATTCCGAATGACAATTCTAGAAACCAGCTTTCCTGTTATTTGCATATTTGAAGAAAGTATCAAAATTTGTATATATTTATAAACTTCACATATTTTCAGGAAAAAACGATTTTGCTGTTTCTCATATCTAGTATTGATTATTTTGGTGATAATGGTGTATTCTGTCAAGATATAAAACAGAATTCGAAGTTATCGAAAATTGAAAATTATCAAGGGGAAAAGTTAATATGAAAAAATATTCTCCAATAATGAAAATTATCAAAAAAAAAAAAGCCAAAATTTCTTCTTTTCGGAAATTGGAAAGTTTTCGGACTATTGGATATTTATTCAAGATGCAAAGCATGATGTCTCATTAACGCTATTAGGGATATTTGTCATGTCCTTCAATGTGGTACCTTTACTATCTGTAAGTGTACGTTTCATATTTAGTCTGGTGAAAGTAACGCAATACTGCACAATACAGTGCAATTTATTAACGAAATGAATTCTGTGATCAAGTTATGGTTGCCATCCATATGACATGTTTTTTAGACGACTTATTTGTATAACTCAACACCATCACCATTCAAGCATACCATCTTATATGGCCCTGGCTAAAAATGACACTGTTAGATAAGGATAAATTGTAACTATACTTGCACAGTCCTTTCTGTAAGTCATAGCCAAAATACACCCCTGACAAAAGAACAGTGTATTGTGCAATGAATAACCATTTCTTCTATTTCCTACTCAACATTCATAATGTATTTTTGACACGAAGAGCATGCTCGTTTTATTTAGGTGTAAACGTACGAATGATATATTTGTAAATTTGCAAAATTATGGTTATTAATCTAATTAAAAAGTTAGTCCGATGTTGGTACAAAGTGCTCCTTCTCCATACAATGCTTATTCGTTTGAAGGTCATACCTAATGAATGCAACCGGTCACACCTTTTTGTCTATCAATAAGGATAATCTGCATAAGCATTGATATAATATGCTGTAACTTTAATATCTGGAAAGACCGTTTTCAATAATGACAAAATACTTGACAGATGTATGCGACACAAGTTAAGCCCTAGTGTGAAAGGCATTTGCATTGGTTTTGATTTTAATAGTCATGGAAAATCATGGGGAAAAAATAGTTTGCCTCACGGCAGTCTCAATACAACTGAATTGACTTGTCTGCACATGGCTTTCAGAGCATGCGCGAGATCAGCCTGGTGCATGTAGTTGTTAATCGGATTTCTTTGCAGAGATTGTGCGAGTGTTATTCTTACTTTGTCTGCTGCATCATTATAAGACAAAAACAATGGCTCATGATTCTACCTGTCGACATGTAACATTGGTATTACTGATGTACTGGCTAGTGCTGAGCACTTTCATCATTTTAGGAATATTTTATCTTGGACGTTTAGAGGAAGGTAAGTAAAATAATCGTTACACTATTTACCTTAAACATGTTCCACAATATTCAAAGACATGAACGTGTCAAGTTGTTTCTTAGCCCATGGATGGGTGGGGTGGGTAATTATAGGTTTCTGTATGTTATGTGTGCCTGCCTGCCTGTCTGTCTTCAGTATCATAAACAAAAAATCGGACGGCTAAAATTAATTCATAATATACATTCTTAATGGGCTAGAGTACATTAATTTTGTATTCAAATCCACCATTACTTTGTAGTATACATGTAATTCGATTAATTAATGATACTCACAAACCAAATTATTGGTTAACTTGTATTATATTCACAAACACGTTTTATCATCAGTGGTCCAGCAGCTCACTTACTTTTGAGTAGAAATAATAATGTTCCATATGTCGTATACATGATATGGGTGTGGCTCGCAAAGTATTGGATACTTTGTACATTTTGTATTAATCAATGGTGCCGCAGAAATCCGTCAATTGCCAGGGATATGATTTGTATACTGCATTGGTATTTGTATGATTCAATACGAAGTTGTAGTCACAATGCTTTAAATTTGTTGTCATTATATGAAAGGGATTTAGTCTAGTCATGCTCGCTAAGCATTAAAAAGCTTGACCATAGTTATTTCTAAGAAATAATCCCATCAAAGCCCGACTTGCATACAAACTTGCTGTAAAAGATGAACTTGACGGTCTTGGTGTGACTATTGACAGCAAACTACTATCAATTATAGTCAAAACATCTTGCCAACATATCTAACAGAGCTATAGTTGAAGGGTTGGTGCACTTTAGAAAGTTACAAACACATCAAAGGCAGGGGTCACTGTTTATAAAGAACAAGCATAAGTTTCCTGCATGATTCTTTGCAACAATTTCAATTCAATTTACAAGAGGTTTTGGTTGATCTAGTCAATCTGTATTTTAATTTAGGGTGATTTACAATTGAGATATTTTCTGCCATTAAAATGTAAAACAAAACTTTAGAGGGAAATAATGCGAGCAGCAAAATATGACCAACTACATGTAGCAAAAACATCCCACTGCTAATGTCACAATTTCAGTAAACATTGTTAACGTTTAAGGAAAATGTTGTTGTAGTGATGATGGGTTCAGATATAACTTCATCAAGTCACCATGGTCTAAAGGAAAGAAAATAACAGCGACAACGCCAGCTACCATACCGACTACTCGTAGCACCAACACTCCAATTAAGATGATGTCAACGGTAGTCTCACCGAGTGCTAACACGGCACATAAGATAGTGCCAACGGTAGTCTCATCCACTGCTGACACGCCACCTAAGGTAATGTCAATGGTAGTCTCACCGAGTGTGAACAAGCCAACGGAAACTAAGTCTGTAGTAAAGACACCGAGTACCAATACGCCAACAACAACCGATGTATTTACACCGCCGAATACCTGTCCACCATTCGAGACAAATGCAGGTAGAAAATATTACAATCAATAAACAAATAAATTAAATTATATTATCAACGCCTTGTATAGGTTTATTAATATGAGTTTACAAATTCATATCAATACAGAGAATACTATTTCATTTGTTTTCTTAAAGGTTTGATGTGATTATTTCGTCATTTGTTTCGATGGTATTTAGGAAACTCACTATTATACTCACATCATCCTTTGTGCATCTGTTGCGTTAACGTTCTGTATGTTCTCCGGAGAGTTGACGAGGTATAAAGGGTTTTGTGCCGCTATAGTTGTGCCTGGACTGCCGGTAATAGAGAGCTTTGAGCACACAGTGAGAAAGCGCGATATAAAAACTAACATTATCATTCTGTTGAAATGCTAACCAATGTAGTCTTAGTGCTTAGGTCTACCTATTATGGCATACTAATTATAAATTTGTTTTTATAATGTCATCAGATTGTGAAGATGGGTGGCAACAATACCAATCGTCCTGCTATTATTTCTCAACTGAAATGATGACATGGCATGATGCCCGTAGGTATTGTCAAACTATGTCAGCTGACCTTGTTAAGGATGATAACCAGTGTCTGCATGGTTTCCTGATTTCGTATATAAAAACGACGGATTTTAGCAACTGTATTCCATTATACATATGTAATTATTCAATTGGACTGTTCTACGAGGTTAGTGAATTATATGCATAATTATTTGGTTGGATCAGATGTACAGCCATTACAGAGTGGAAGAATAGTTTTATATTGTTTTTTTTAAGTTGACGTCAGATTCCGCATCCACTATTACTTGGGAGACCACGATTGTCGCGATTTTATTATTATTTTTCTTGTATATGTAAAAAATTGAGGGTCGGGTAACCAGAACCAAACAACTTGTTTTATTAGGCCTAATTAAAACTCTATAGTCACTCTGTTTTGGTAGTAGGTCCCTTAATTAGTAAAGCTATTGTACATTACGACTGAACTATATCGGGCTTATCATATATGTATGTCACAAATTATATGAAATTTGAAGCGTTCACAAAGATATTGAAAAATTACCAAAGATAACTATTAATGCAAATGACTAATTAATTGTCTTTGGATATTTTGCTCATGAAAACCTTGGGATATAATAGTAACATTTGTATTTATTCCTTAAAGGAACTAAAATGTATAAATGTTGGCTAAATGACTACGAATCATTAGATTACACTGATTACTATGGTAACCGAACAAAAATAGATTGGATTGTTATGTGATGCGAAACTTAGACGTATTGCCTGTGTGCAAACTGTTTTGAGCAATTTCCCCATCCGTTTTTCATGGAGAACGTTTTGCCTCTTGTTTCCATGACAACTGTAATTTTGAGTAATAAGGAGTGTTGTGGAGGTTTCCCTACCCCACACAACTAATAACTTACACACTCTCATTCCTGCTAACATAACATATGTCCTCAGCAGTTGTTCTTCTTATGTGTACAGCCTGGTGTTGGGTATGTATGGACAGATGGCACACACCTAGATGTGAACTTTCAACCATGGGCGCCAGGAGAACCAAACGATGGTTTTGTCAGCAAAGCAGTTCAACTCGAATTAGGAAGTCAAATGCCAATTTTCGGATGGAATGACATTCCGTTCATGTGGCATGGTAGACATTGGTATTTCATATGTGAGAAACACATCGGAATACCTACGCCTCTCTAAAGGAACAAATGATACCAATGACAGTGTGAAAATGATTCATTGTAAAAGAGCACTCGTTTACAAGGCAGAGGGCCAGTGGATCCGGAACTAGGGGGTCACTTTTTACAAATCGGCTCTCGTTGAGGGCCATATTTTAGAAAATGGGATTATGGGGAGGGTCACACTTTACTTTGACTCATTGTATAGCCTAACATTGCAATTATTTGGGGTTTTTGACACCCCATCACATTCATTCGGGTTATCAGCCTATATAATCAAATTGCTGCTGACAACCAATGTAATTAATTACTTGTCAGTTGTGGTGGGAGGAGAGGAGTGGGGTCTCACTGGTGTAAAACGGAAACAGTTGGATAAGATACTATGGATAATAGTGTGGTGATCCTGACCTTGGTTCGAACATCAGGAGTGTGAGCTTGCCAATCTAATCATTGGGAGATGTTACCTTCAGCTTAGCCATATGAGATCCAAAAACATGTATTTATTAATGGAGTGCCTTCACACATACATCCACGTGACAATAGTTGTGGGAAATAATCAATGCCTTTAAGACTTTTAAGATTGGTGGCAGCGGTGGGATTAAATCTTTACCAGTGATTCTGTGACTTGTGTCCTTTTACATCTCTGACAGCATTTTAATCATCACAACTACTGTGATGGAGGGGGTTCATGTTTTAGAGAATGAAAGGAGGGTCTCATTTTATGCAACAGCCCGAACCTTATTTATCCTGGCCCTCCCCCTTGTAATTACTGAAAGCTCTCTAACAAAACATGAGATCATAAATCTGCGTCTGTCGTATATCCATGTGGAAAGTTACTTATATGTACTGCAAAGGTATTTATGTTAAATATAATTTGTTTGATTATTTTTTTAAAAAAAACCCATAATTATCTCATTTGATAATTGACGGACTTGTAAAGTGAATAGTTACTTTCTTTATTTAAGTACACGCTATCAGTTATAGGGTGTTACGGTGACATGCGATATTAACTTGTTAAGTCATATCTTCACAAACTGGCGAATTGTTTACATATCCATGTACCCTCTCAGTTTACCAGTCAGAGAGAACTTCTAATATTGGTCATTTTCTCTAAAACAAATGCTTGTCAGTGAGACTTACAGTGATGTCCTTAAAGTACACACTCAAGTCAGTAAATCATATTACACAACTGTATGTGGCATTTGTAAATTAAACATGCATTATCTACATTATTCATATTCCACTGATCTGGTGCAATATCCGGACATTGCATTAGTCCAAAACAATATTAAGACCATGCTCTGTGTGCACTATTATGAAACACAACATGTCACATGCATGTAATAAATGTACACAGGACATCATATCACCAGAGTGCCCTCTCTGAGGTAGCCTTTAACATAAACAGTAGTCACTTTATTACACATCGGCTTTGGGGGAAGGTCATATTTTAGAAATTTGAATTCAGCAAAAATCACATCTTACTTAAATGACTCATTGTATTAGATAATAATTTACATTTTATTTATAATTTTTGGATCCCACTGAAGTCACATGTCACCACTACGAACGTTGTACTGTAAAGTCAGAACATATCTGTCAGATCTCTCATGACAACCATGCCGTGAATCTATTGTAAGTTGTTGTGTGAGGGATGAAGTAGTGGATTGGGATGTTGATCTCTTTCCAGACAACATCGACAGTTCACCCATTCATGTAGTCTTTGAGAGCCTTCAACTCTCCCAATTAGATCCAAACAGTGGAATTTAATTAATAAAGCAATTTCACACAAACCTTCTAAGCTTGTCGTAGTCCGAAACAGCCAATGCCTCTAAAGGGGTGGGATCGAGTCCTTACCAATGCTTGTGGGAATTGTGTTCCTTTTCACGTCTGACAGCATTGTGACCCATGTTTTTGCAAAACAAATAGTTCAAACTTGTAATGATAATTTCTGTCGTTATCAATATTTATTGAAGGTAGCCAAATATATAATTAAGTAATATGTTGTGAAATCACTTGAGAAATGGACAAACGACGACTTTCATTAATAATATTACCTTAGTCTAGAAGTAAATACATCCATCAGAATACGATGATACCAAATATATCAATACAACCTAACTTTGAAATCAAGAATACACAAGTAAATCTCCGAAATGTTGTGATTCAGACGTACGAGATTATTTGCTGTTTTTTTTTCTTTTGTAAACATTTAACTCTGACTTTTCGAAGTTGAATTGACGGTATTATTATGCTAATGTCAATACTTATTTCACCAATTGTTAAACATGCATAAGCTGCAAGTGGCATATTTTTTCATCTAATAACCAAATATATATTCACTAGGATCAATAGTTTATAGAAAAAGACACTCTGGTAATTATTGGTCAATATTATCTGGAAGCAGCGAAGTGGCAAGTATCGCGTAAAAGCTTGGCTTTGCAAATGTCACAATATTCAAATCGGTGTAATTGGCGTATCATATTTTGATCAGACACAGGCACTGAAAATTGTTCAAAGATATTGTATATGCTAATCAGTGGTCGAAATTATCAATAAACAGCGAGAAAACAAGATGACATGGCAAAATGTTGAGGGCGCCGATTTTTGGGTGCGGACGCACAAATAATTCTGATTTGATGTATCTAAATATCAAAACGCCTTGAATATTTTCAATTGTTTAATTCAACATTAGAAATTTAAGTGGGTTGGTTGGATGGATGTTCCTGGGTTATTAGAAGAATATATAAAATGATACTAGACCATAAGAATTGCAAGAACAAGTGGGTTGTATATCTAAAGAGAGAGAATCGAAAGATATGAAATGTAAAACGTATGAGAGTAATTTTACTACAGCATCGTGAACAAGATACATATATAACCGTTACAATAAAATAATCATTTCTTTTAAACATGAGAAAGATGAAGTTCACATTTTAATCCCGTCTTGATAAGAATGTTATTATTTTGTCACACAAGACAGGATTAGTAAATAATGGATTCGAAGTACTGTTAGATTGACGATATCCTGAACATGAAGTAAGGCAACGTTATTCTTACGTGACCAGTTTCTACGTACTTGCTGGATGGGTTTAATGCCTCAATAAATTGTTTCTTTCTTTATACGTTACAATGCCCTCAACATGGGTATACGTTTGCTTCGTATCGCTCTCTGTGTTTCCATATATATTATTTTGTAAATTTGAGTTACTTTTACCATACAAAGTAATTATTGGTCATTATTGGTTTTTAACATCTAGTGACTCTGAAGACGTATTAATTTGGACAGGACTCTCGCGGATAAACCAGAAGAAGTGAATGAGAAAGTCTATTCTGTTTCCTGTTTTCTGAGGAAAAAATAAAATCGTAAAAGATCTGAAGTTTCATAAGAAATAGTAAGTGCGGATACTGACATCAACTTAAATAAAAGACAATGTAAAACTTTTCCAATCTGTAATGGCTGTACACCTGATAAGAAATAAAAAACACAGAGGACATTTGGAAAACAATGGAAAACATGGACTAGACACTCACATATAAAAAAAATGAAATAAAAAAAATCTACCTACCCCACCTATTCTAAAATGGAGCGCAATTGGAACCACACAACTTTTTTGATCGACTTGCAGCAGTAGTTGGGTTGTGTTGTCACAGCAGCAGTTTTGTTTTGGATAGTAAGTCACGGGCAAGAACCTCACTGATCAAAGCTGAAGTAGTTTTACAGTAGGTATGAACTCGGAGATCACAGGTTGAATTTATCCATGTTTATCAAGTCGTACAAAAATAATGTCTCTCTAACTTACTTAAAACAAACAGACATCAGCGCCATTCTGTTAGTGTTGTTAGTTGTGTTACAGTTTAAAAGCTGCTATACATATTTAATACACAATCTTTGGTACAAAGTGCTACGTCTCCGTAAAATGCTTATTCGTTTGAAAGTCATACCAAATGAATACCTGTCACATCTTTTTGACTATCAACTAGGATAATCTGCATAGGCATTTATATAATTTGCTATTGTCTTAATATCTGAAAAGTCCGTTTTAGATAAGACAAAATACTTGACAGATATTGATGTATGCGACACAAGTTAAGCCCTAGTGTGAAAGGCACTTGCATTAATGCGATGGTCTGAGGTATTATAATTAAATAAGCATAGCTATTTACATAATTCTTTTCGCTTCAGTCTTCACAACATAGGAACTATCCTATGGGACCACTGTCTGATCATATTTGATTTTGATTTTAATGGGGAAAAATAGTTTGCCTCGCAGTCTCAATACAACTGCCTCCACATGACTTTCAGAGCATGTGCGGATCAGCCGTTTAATCGGATTTGTATGCAGAGACTGTGTGAGTTTTTTATTCTTACTTTGTCTGCTCCATCATTGTAAGACGAAAACAATGGCTCATGATTCTACCTGTCGGCATGTAATATTGGCATTATTGATGTACTGTATCATTTTAGGAATATTTTATCTTGGACATTTAGAGGAAGGTAAGTAAACTAATCATCACAATATTTGCCTTAGACGAGTTCGACTATATTTTCAGACAGGAACGTGGTTGCAAGGCATCGAAATGTTTCTTAACCCATATGTGGGTGGGGGTGGGGTGGGTAATTATAGGTTTCTGTATGTTATGTGTGTCTGCCTGCCTGTCTGTCGTCAGTATCACAAAAGAAATCGTATGGCTCAAATTAATTTCATAATATACATTCTTAGTGGGCTAGAGTACATTAAGTTTGTATTCAAATCCACCATTACTTTGTAGTATACATGTAATTGGATTAATTAATGATACTCACAAACCAAATTATTGGTTAACTTGTATTATATTCACAAACAAGTTTTTTTTCATCAATGGTCCAGTAGCTCACTTGCTTTTGAGTAGAAATAATAATGTTCCATATGTCGTATACATGATATGGGTGTGGCTCGCCAAGTATTGGATACTTTGTACATTTTGTATTAATCAATGGTGCCGCAGAAATCCGTCAATTGCCATGGATATATTAATAGAATCAAAATGGTTCTTCCAATATGTACAATGGATATGATATGTATACTGTATGGCCTATTTGTATAAGTATAATTGAATACGAATTTGTAGTCACAATACTTAACAAAAATTACGATGGATGTAGTCGGAAACAACCAATGGCCTTTAAAATTATTGACGTGGTGGCAGCTTTGGCATCAAGTCATTACCAACACTTCTGGGACTTGTGTCCCTTTTTACGTCTGACAGCACTTTGACCCATCTTTTTGCAAAAGAAAAGAATAGTACAAAACTTGTAATGATAATTTCTGTTGTTATCAATATTTATTGAAATTAACCGAATACATAATTAGGTTGTGAAATCACTTGAGAAATGGACAAACATATGGCTTTCATGTATAATATCATTTATTTATTTATTTATTTTATTATTCATTTTTTATTTATTGTTTGGATCAGGCTCAAGGCCCGTAAAAAGAAATACACCAATAATTTTCAAGAAAATACATATAGAAAATCCTCAAAAACCAAACTAATAAAAACAAAACAAATAGTGACATAATAATACCATAGTTTAGAAGTAAATACAACCATTGGAATACAATGATACCAAAGATATCAATACAACCTAACTTTGAAATCACGAATACACAAGTAAATCTCCGATATTTTGTGATTCAGACATAAGAGCCTATTTGCTGTCTTTTTTTTAATTTTGTACACATATAACTCTGAATTTATGAAGTTGAATGTGACCGTATTATTTGGCCAATGTAAGTACATGAACATTTTAAATTTTCTTATTTCACCAATTGTTAAACCTGCAAAACTGCAAGTGGGATATTTTTTCATCAAATAACCAAAGATTTATTCACTATGGACGATTGTTTATAGAAAAAGATACTGTATCTGTTAATTAGTGGTCAATCTTGTCTGTCTACTAGCGAAGTGGCAAAGTATACATCTTGAGTGAAAGCTTGGCTTTGCATATGTCACCATGTTAAAATTGTACTGGTGTAATTGGCGCATCATATGTTGATCGGACAACCACAGTCACTGAAAATTGTTAAAACACCAATAACTAGACACTGTATATGTACGTGTGTGTTAACCAGTGGTCGGTATCATCCATAAACAAAGCAAAAACAAGATGAAATTGCGATCGTCGTTGAGAGCGCTGATTTTTGGATGTGGACGAAAATAATTAATCTGATTTGATTTATCGTGTATACATCTACAAAATACGTTTATCAACACATGATGCTATACTGTTCGCGGTGTACGAGTACGTTATTGTACCGTATAAAACATTTTTTTTTTAAACCGTTCCATTTGCAGCTCGTGCAGCTTTAATATTCATGATGACCTTGATTTTGATGTTGATGCAGTTAGTATCTACTGTCTCCGGTTTGATGAAATAAAACAAACTAATATGTAGTTGTCGTTGGAATTATAAGAAATGTTTCATAATAACGTTGTAATATAGGTTGTTTCCTCCATGCAAATTATTGGGTTATCAGTTGTTCATCAATCAAATAGTATTACGCAATTATCGAGCGCCAAACCCTGCATCGATAGGAATGGCTGTACCAGTTATCTGGTCAGCAGCAGGAGAACACAGAAATGCTGCTAATTCGCCAAGCTGTGGAGAGGAGATAGATAAATTACATTATGTCTTAGCAACCAATAAGTGTTAAATATCAAAACGCCTTGAATGTTTTCACTTGTTTAATTCAACATTATAAATTTAAGTGGGGTGGTTCTGGGTTATCAGAAGAATATATAAAAAAAAGAATTGTGAGAACACGTGGTATATCTAACGTGAGAGAATCGAAAGATATGAAATGCGAAACGTATGAGGGCGATTTTCCAACAGCATCGTGAACATAATACGTATAACCCTTACAATAAAATAATCATTTTGAAAGATGAAGTTAATCCCGTCTTGATAAGAATGTTATTATTTTGTATGACAATACATAATGTCACACAAGACAGCATTTTGATAAATAGTGGATTCCAAGTACCTTACCTGTTCAGTTTCTACGTACTTGCCGGATGGGTTTAACGCCTCAAGTAATTGTTTCTTTACAGAGAATGGAAAAGGGAGCAAGGAATAAAAAACAATACAAAGTTATTATTACATAAGCTTAGGCCTTACTCAAGTGATTCATCAAAATATGGAAATTTGCTCTTTACATTTTATATAAGACGTGTTTTGATCACGTATACAGATGATTATTTAGGGGTATTTAATTATCGACTTGCAGCAGTAGTTGGGTTATGTTAACGTTGGCACAGCAGTATACACAGTGTAAGTCACGTCAAGAACCTTACTGATCAAAGCTGAAGTAATGTTACAGTATGAATCACACAGTTTGAATTTATCCATATTTATCGATTAGCTGCATTGCAAAACTTCTTAAGGTCGTACAGTAATGTCGCTCTAACTAACTTAAAAACAAACAGACATCAGAGCGAACGTGACTTCAATCTAGTTGTAGGCTTTCGCTCATAATCATGCAGTGGGGACACTATCTTGACTGCTGTGGTTAATATTATCCAATCATATAGAACATCATGAGGACATCGCGAAATTTGATTCGTTAGTTTCCTGAACTGGATACTTCTGATGCCATGATTCGTTAAATTCTTCTAATGAATATTAACTACTGATAATAAACATGGCTGTTTTCATGCAGTGAATCGGAGCAGATCGATTATAGCATGTTATGGGACAAACATTTTGTGGCTGCATGTAAAATTGATTCATAATTGCACTAATTGTACTAGGTATACAGCTACAAGAATACGTACACCCACGAGTGATTCAATACTACGAAATCACGAATATGTTATTTTATCTAACAAAACATTTCTAAACAATGTTCATGTTGCAGCTACCTCAGACTAAAACCCCCATTATAATGGAAGCAATTCGTCAGACTTACTTCTATCTCTTCTTTGGTATTTCCAGTCGTACTGGAGAGCTGCCCTATTAGTGTTTTTACCACTGTGAGAAATACAGACAGATAACACACATAAATAGTTAAATACAATGTCCATCCATCCGTCCATGCATACCTACCTATCTAGGCACCCACCGATACATACATACATACATACATACATACATACATACATACACACATACATACATACATACATACATACATACATAGATACATAGATACATAGATACATACATACATACATACATACATACACACATACATACATACATACATACATACATACAGACATACATACATACATACATACATACATATTTACGTAAGCACGTGATTCTTTGACTGATTATTGTAATATTAATCTGGTTGAAAAGGAAAAAGGAAACAGAAATGAAAGACCATTACAATTGATTGAACGTCTTCCAACTGGTCTGACGTTATATTAAAACGTTGACATAAAATATAACACACTCACTGGCTGTATTTACAAGAGCTGGACCGATTGCATTACAGGTTACTCCTGAACCAAGAGTTTCCAATGCAACTACCTGTTAATAAAACACACACAATATGTGTTGATAATAGACGATAGAGATAGAGAGAGAGAGAGAGAGAGAGAGAGAGCGAGAGAGAGAGAGAGAGAGAGAGAGAGAGAGAGAGAGAGAGAGAGAGAGAGAGAGAGAGAGAGAGAGAGAGAGAGAGAGAGAGAGAGAGAGAAGACGGGGGGGGCAGGAGCGAAAGACAGGAATGGGAGGGATATACGAACCTTTGTGAGACCATTCATTCCATGTTTACTTGCAGTATACGCAGCGCGTGTAGCACTTCCTGTCAGCCCATGGATTGAACTGATGTTGATTACACGTCCCCATGCTATATGAACAAATATACGGAAAGGGAAATATGTATTATTATTATTATTATTATTATTATATGGGTTATTGTAGGGTGGTGGTGGTGGTGGGGGGGGGGCACCCTGTTTTTGAAATTGGCAGCGGGGGTGGGGTCAACATAGTTCGAAAATTGTGGATGGGAGGGGGGGGGATATTGTGTTTTGGAATTTGATAGAAAAAAAATTTCTTTAATCTGCAGTGGCATGACTTTGTCTGAACTGTGGAATTTTTTCTTGTCCACATAGCCTACCTATATCTTTTAATATTTCTATACCCGGAGTGACACTCAAACATAACTATACCTATACATGTATTACCTACCACATCAGTTACATAACATGTCATATAAATACAACTCGGGTATTTCACAATCAATGGCCAGTATGCTAAAACATATGCTCAGACCGCTAACGAAGACATATATTACACTTTGGGGCAAAAATTGAAAGTTCTGTAATGGTAATCTTCCTCGATAGTTTATAAAAGTCGTAAATCTAAACTGTTCTATCTACTCTTCAGTATGTAGGGATTAATACACATTTGTACTATATTTACCGTGTAATCGCTAATTTAGTATGATGCTATCATGTAAAGTATTTATTCAAGCTGTCCACTCTGAGTCACGATCAAATACCTGACATGTAAATATCATGGGGGAGGGGGGGGGGAAGGGGTTCACTATATTTCAGAATTAGGTGATGGGGGTCAGCCTGTTTTTGGTTTTACGGAGACGGGTCAGTGAATTTTCGTCGGTCTGATGGAAAAATCCGCCTCACCTCGGCTGGAGAGACTGACCGGTCCCTTAGTTGTATCTCTTTAAAAATACTGCCAATGGCATTGTATCACAACTGTGCAGTTTCTAAAATGTTTATCCATATGGTAGTCCATACTAACAAGAAGTGTTCATTTGTTGAATGACTATCCTGTTGGCTATCCAACCATGTTGCTATCTTTACGATATATGCTATCATTTGGCAGTTGCTATGGGCGTGGCCATATTGTTAGATATATTTGCATACATTTTTGTATGTTTTATTCACTTGTGTATGAATTCCTGATATTATCTTTGCAATATACGTGATCATTTGGCTGTTGCTATGGGCGTGGTCTTGTTGCTAGGCATATTTACATACATTTTTTGAATGTTTATTCAATTGTCTATTAATCCCCGTTATCTTTGCAATATACGTGATTATTTGGCTGTTGCTATGGGCGTGGTCTTGTTGCTAGGCAAATTTACATACATTATTTGAAAGTTTATTCAATTGTCTATTAATCCCTGTTATCTTTGTGAAATACACGACCGTTTGGCTGTTGCTATGGGCGTGGTCATGGTTGCTAGGGTATTTGCATACATTTTTTGAATGTTTACTAATTTGCCTACTAGATGATGTTGTTATTTGACCTAAATATACTGCCATTTAGTTGTTGCTAAGGGCGTGGTCATGGTCGCTAGGGCCAATTTTCTCAAAATGTTTTAAAGAAAATCTGCAGAATAACACTTTCAGAAACTTCTCACCAAGTTTTAGACTCGGTGATCAAGTGCTTTTTGAGATAAAAGTTTTTGACCAAAAATGAACATTTTTACACCTAATTTGCATATCACTCATGGAATCATTGTATGCTATTTATATCTTCGTCCATACATCCCTAGATACATTCCTATTAAATTTCAGCCCAGTCTGCTCAGTAGTTTTGGAATTATAGATTTTTAACCAAAAAGACACATTTTTAGCCCTAATTTGCATATCACTGATGGAATCATCCCGTCACGAACAATCTTACTTTACACCCCCTTAACAATGTTCCCACCAAATTTTGCACCAATCTGTCCAGTAGTTTCTGAGTTTAAGTTTTTTGACCAAAAATCGCATTTTTTGACCCAAATCACACACCTGTGATGCGATCATTTTGATTTGAACAATTTCCCAACTAGACACCCAAGGTAATGGACCCACCAAATATCATGGCAATCGTTCAGCGGTTTTTGACTTTAAGTTGTTTACACACACACACACACACACACACACACACACACACACACACACACACACACACACACACACACACACACACACAGACGCTGGGCGATCCCTATAGCACTACTGAACCTCAGTTCAGTTGTGCTAAAAATGACACGCGACACTTGTCTAATGTATCTTGATATTCTAATCAATATAGTAATAGAATCTTGCATACAAAGTTTCTATCTGAAACTGAAATGGGCAACTTGGTAAATGTTTTGTGGTACCCAATTTGTTGTTGTTGTTGTTGTTATTATTGAGTTTGTTATAACATGAGTATCTCAACGCCCATAGGGAGGTTTGGTATTTCGAACACCTTGGTAATATTGAAGTCTTATAACAATAATGCTGGCTAAGAGGCTAGGCCAATACCTCTGGTCATTCGTCATTCTGGTTGAGTCCTACAAATTGTATTGAAAATTTGCCGATTTGTATTGAGACCTAGATATTCGGATCACATGTTATAATGTTAAACGTACATCAGCTTCGTTTTTCCGAGCGTCCGCCTTTTTGACATCACGTGGTGTCTTTCAGAGCATGAAGGTCTGAATAAATTTAATGAGAATTGCTGGTTACTTAACACGAGTAGAGATATAATTTTTTTTTTAGAAAAATTGTAATGTCCAAAGTTAACTAACCTTTTTGCTTCATGTTCGCCAAGGTCAACTGTGTTAGATAAAAGGCTGCTGTTAAATTAACTCGAAGCTCTCTTTCGAAGACATCAACAGGGAATTCTTCAAGTGGTAACACAGACGCAATACCTGGGAGTTTACGAAAAAAGATAGTGTACATGCAACTGAGTTATGTCTCTTTTCAACGACACGTTGACTTTTGCGAATTGCAAAGACAGTAACCCAAGCTTTGAAAGATTTTGCTGAGAATCTTGAATATTAATGGTTTTGATATCAGGACGAATAAATGATTATATTTCCGTTCAGTAGGTATACGTTAGAGCGGGCCTATGTTTCTTAGAACTTTTAAATATAATTTTCGAGCTTGTTAAATGTCCTGGGATTCTGAGTCTGAAATCACATTATGCACATTATTATTAGTATTGCAAGCACTGCAGCAGTATTTTGAAAGTTCTAATGCACGATAACATTCCTGCATTATATACCATTCATCACCATAATATTCAATAAACTCACTTACCTGCATTATTGACAATTATATTATACCAGTATATTGATGGCGCAAATCGAGAGATCTGATTGGTCTAGACATCGAACTAGCGCGTCTAAAATGAGCGATAATGCACAGTTGGCACACGTCCAAATTTTGATGTTCACTGTTCGTCTATGAACGTTGTAGTCCGTGCAGGGATGGGGGCGCAAATGAAACCAGAAAATGTTGCGTCTTATCTTGTTTCCGATATTTTAAATATACTGGTAATATAATAGCGATAAACCACTCCTGGGAATGGTATACCAATCGGTTTTGACCGGTGAACTCAATATATGCACTCGCTACCGCTCGTGCATATGTTTCGTTCACTGGTCAAAACCTCTTGGTATACCATCCCCAGGGGGTGGTTTATTGCTTAAGTATATCCACTCTATCCGAATAGATCTACTTACCTGCATTATTGACAAGTATATCCACTCCATTAGAATAGATGCACTTGGCATCTTCGTAAAGTTTCCTGATTGAAGTCAAGTCACTCAAATCAGCGGGGATATAATGAGTTGGTATTCCATATTGTCTAATAAAAATGTAAAAGCAAAGAGATAAGGAAAGGATGACATTCATGAATACGTGAATTTCTATCTGTTGTATGTGATTGTGGTCGTTTATGAGTAACATCAAGTTGTGACATTAAAATCAGTTCTCATGGTGTAGTCTACATCTTAATAATTGTACATAAGTGGCCATTCATTCAAGAATAGCAGTGCCACATTAGTGTCCGTTGGTGGAATAGCTGTGCAAACGTTTACCTTAAATTCATGAATTTAACGTTGTATTGCACCAAACACTAACGAAGCCATGGTGGAACCTGTCGAAACCTTTCTTGTTGAGCTATTTGAAAATGTTGATGCTAAAAAAAGTCAAATTCATGAACTTTGAATGATCATATTGTTCGACAATTACTGAACCATTCTTAGAAGAAAAGGTTATTTATAATACGACTTTATCATTAATTAATGAACCATCTAAACAAGGGGGTAAACACGCCTTTCAAGTTCTGTCGTCAATTTGTTTCCATGTTCAGGTTGTCGGCTGCCAGTTAGGATAACAGAACACCCTCTCTGTGCAAGACTTCGGGCTATAGCTATCCCAATGCCTCCAGAGTCACTAGATCCAGTTATCAGGGCAACTCTACCATGATGTGTACGAGGTATACCAGCATGGTTCTGTAAATACATGACAGTTGTGAAAGAAGCAGTCATCTTGATATATTTGTTGTATACATGTATGAGAGAGAGAGGGAGACAGACAGACAGACAGACAGACAGACAGACAGAGACAGACACAGACAGACAGAGGGGCAGGCAATTGAGATATGGCCACTTTTTAGAAAACGTTTTTGGAATAGGGGAGGGGCACATTTTAAAAACCAGAGTGGACTTAACTACCCCCGGCAATATCGATCCCTCTCATTTATAATTACTGAAGGCTCCCTTAGGTCACCCACCCTACATCACCTTCTAACCGCTCAGTCCCGTCGTTGTTTGGAGTGTTGTTTGGTATGGTATGTGACCTTATTTGCCCTACTAGCAGCGTGAGAAATTAGTTTTTAAGAATTATAACAATTTGTCGAGCCTTATGACCAATTGGAATTTAAATTTGGAGTAAATGATAACATTTATTCAAAGATATATCTAATTTTACCTACATAAAATTAATGTCAAGCGTCAGAGCTAGCTCGCTAGTACTAGTTTTGTTGTGAATGTTGATATCAAGTCTACATATGGCGTAGCATGCAGCATATACTTTATGTTAGAAATCACATTATTGGTTGAATTTCTCTAATTATTTTTGTTTTGGCTAATCAGAACGTCTTCTAATGACGTTCAACTCATTTTACGCAGCGCATACGTCTCTCTGCCAAAATCACTGTAAGGTGTACTGTTCGAAATATACAAAACTTTAACATGTTTGAGACAGTTCCACATTGTATTTGTAAGTATGGGGCGACATTTAGAAGACGGCCATGAGGCTCCCAAGAAGAAGACGAGCAAAAAAACGCCAAAGGCATAGTATATTGAGGGGTTTTCTTCTGTTTTTGTGCTTTTTTTTTCGTTCCATGTAATAAACTGGAAGCAAACTTACAATTCCTGCTGGACAAACTCAAATAGACAAGATCACGCTGCAAACGCCAGCGTACAACCTGTTTCAAAATGCGTTGCTGCTTTTGACTGGATACCTCTGACCTTGCTCGGGTCTTGAAGGCTCCGTAATTAATGTCGGAGTTGGGAAATGTCCGATGTTTTGGCAGATGAGGCATAATTTAGCAGAAAAATCCCCCCAACTTGCCGATTCAGATCTGCTTCGTGTCCGTCTATTTGCGTTAACGTTACAGGAATTGTAGCGTTTGCTTCCAGTTATACATGGGAACGAAAAAAAGCGTAAAAACAGAAGAAATAATTCTGTCTGCAAGTAGCAGCAATAATGATAGCGTTTGTTGTGATTTTGAGGGTTCTTTCTTATGTTTTGTGTGCTTTGGGTTACTGGTACAGCACTACGAGAAGATGTACTGCAAGCCGTGTCGCGGTACATACGGCCAGTTGTCTTCTCACACTAGGTACAGTATCATCAGTACATCTTTATTCTCTGGTAATTCTAAGGTCCACTTGTCGTGAGGTCAGTGAACTTTCGTCATTCAAATGTTGTAGCTCACGCTCAAACACAAAGTCAAAGAGTAGCCGTTCAACATCCATCGTAGTCTCCGAAGGCTGACAAACAATGTACCTCAGGTATTAAGGATTCTGTTGCTGCTGCCGCATCAACTGTTGACACAGACGATGAAACTGACTTTGGATCATGTGATTCAAAAGATAGATAATCGAACGGGGAGATGGGACAAGACTGTTATCTCTTTGAGATTGCAAATAATGTAGATGAAAGGTTCATTCACCCATATTATCTACAATCTATGTATCTGTATTTATATGGAATGATTACATTCAGTTAATAACACAGCAATTTTTTGTGAGAATTAATTTTTATGGTCTGTGGGTTCATAGTTAGAAAGGAATATTTCTACTCACACAGAGTTAAAAAAGTACTTATAAGTGAATCCCAAATTCTTTTTGATTGCGAGTGGAAATTTTCAATTGTAAGAACATAATATTTTGATGAAATAAAGTATGGATATTAAACAATTAGTTGTACTCTTTTATTTAGTATATAAAAAGATATGTTGTATCATATTAAAGTTCAAAATTATTTGATCTGTATGGGTGGGGAGGGGGGGGGGGGTTGATGTAGATAAAGGTCGTGAATGTGAACTGTGAATGAGTATGGACCAGCAGTTTTCCGTAAGTACCAGCAACATTTGCTACCTGTCGGTCCTTATGACCAGTAGTCATTTTCCCTTGATTTTACACAGAAGGTCTGCGGATATATGAATGGTATAGAATGAAAAATGGAACCCATGTGTCGCCAAACTGTATATGTTAATATATAACCGCATGATAAATCATCGGCAGCAACACAGTAATTTCGACGGATCAACCAACGTTTAGAGATGTTTTCATTGACTGTTTACTTACAGAAGTACTCTAAAATACAGCTGTTGTTGCTGTAATCTCAGGCCACTATAGGAATTGTCCGTATTGGTCTGAGGTGTAAGCATGCATTCAAGTTGTCTTGTTTTATCACTCCATCATGGTATTGAATAGAGGCCGTCGTAAAGGTCATTCAAATAAAATGGTGTTAGCTTACTGCCAAACTCACTGTAAGGTTTACTGTTCGAAGTATACAAAACTTAAACAAGTTTGAGACAGTTCCACATTGTATTTGTAAGTGTGTGGCGACATTTAGAAGGCGGCCATGAGCCTCCCAAGAAGAAGAAGACGAAACATAAGAGGAAAAGAAAAACGCCAAAGGCAGGTGTAATCATAAATCCAAGTTGTATTGTTTTATCACACCATCATGGTATTGAATAGAGGCCGTCGTAAAGGTCATTAAAATAAAACGGTGTTAGCTTACCGTTGAACTTGATAATCCTCTTACTGCAAGGTATAGACTTCTTAAATTTCTTCCTGATGTGCTGTATCTCGAGAGAGACATTTTAATTGCACTTTAGAATTTATTTTAAAGAATTTTAGTGTACTTATGGTGTGGCGCCCTCAACGCCGATCATTGTTTAACTGTTACTACTACTGCGCATGTACAACCTGCTTTCACGCTGTTCGATCGCATATGCAGTGTGTTTCAAAAACTCGTCGTCGGTGATCGAAGTCAAAAAAATGTCATACAACCTTAGACCCAGGGATCAAATAGTGTCACATGCATGTGCTACATGCCCAGACGAGATGAAGGAGACTGAGGACTATGGATCGCCAGTGAAACTCTACTTGAAAAATGAAGATGTGGAACCACTATCTCCTGCATCAGTCATCGATAGCTATGCCGATTCTACTGATCGCTGCAACACACACATCAGCTTATTAAAAGGGGGTAACGTCGTTAAAAGACTCGACAAGTTAGAAAACAAAGTCGATAAATTGGCAGATCTCATCGAACAGTCTTTGAACTTGCGTGATTATGATGATGTCACTTCCCGCCACAAACTAGCCAACAATGACCATGTGTTGCGCCCTCACGGGCCGATTCCTCACGACTTTGAAAACATGTCAGCCCACCCAGTGCAGAAATCAGCTTTGCATGACGGAGTACCAGCTGGGACACAAAAGAAGGTGCTAGCGGGTGAGTACGTCGATTTAAGCGATCTACACCCCACAAACTCGTTCAATGCACCAAGCACTGAAAAAATGGAGGCTACTATTGATGGCAGTCAAATTGTTTTCAACCCAAAGAGGAAGAAAGCCCCCATATCGTCTTTTGGTGCCTGGCTCAGTGCGATGTCTGTGGTGGAGAGCATACTATTAGAGAAAAAAACCCTATGTTGCAAAATCCCTGTTGTCCTACCACCACCTAATACAGAACTGTGATGGAAAATTTGCATGGCCAGCAGTCTATGCATATGACGTTAAATTCCGCCATTACCTAGGGGACCGTCACTCCTTTGATTATCATATCATGAACCAAGACCTGTATATTACTACATTTATGGATCCTACTGCTATAAAGGGCACACGGAGGGAATGTTATCGTTGCAGAAGTACTGATCATTTATTAATTAGCCATGGAGTGTCCATTTCAGGAGGAACTATCCACATCAAAGGAGAAAAAGACGACGTACACGAAGAAGAAAACTGAAATATGCCTCCTATACCAAACCGGAGAATGCAAGTTCCCAAGATGCAAACGACTTCACAAGTGCAAGAAATGTGGTGCAGACTCCCCTCTCATCACCTGTCAGAATTGCATGTCACTTCAACGCCAAGGCGTGGCAACAGGTCCTCAATAAACATCCAAACAAACAATATGCAAAGAAAATTCTGAATTGGATCCGACAAGGGGTGCCTATCGGATATAAAGGTCAAAGGCCGGAAACCCCCTTGGTGTCTCCAAATTGGAAAAGTGCACTCATCATTCCTGAAACGGTGTCTAAAAAACTCTTAGAGGAAGTCAGGAAAGGATACAAATCAGGACCATACTTTGAACCACCTTACAAATCTTTTATCAGTTCACCCCTAGGTGCTCGACCTAAGAAGAATACAAACAAATATCGCCTAATTCATGATCTTTCCTGGCCTCCAAAAGACTCTGTTAATGATCATATATCGAAAGAAGACTTCAGTTGTACATACATATCGATTGACACGGCTATCGAGCATATAAAACGATTAGGTAAGGGGTCCCTAATCGCAAAGGTTGACCTCGAAGACGCATTCTATCAAATTCCTGTCACACCGGATGACTGGGAGTTACTTGGCTGTTCATGGAATCTTAATATTGATGGTGAACAAAAGAAATGTTACTTCTATAGTAAAGTTCTGCCATTTGGATTAAGGAGCAGCCCAGCCATATCTACTGAGTTTGCAGACGGACTCCAGTTTGCCATGGAATCTAAGTATCATGTTAACCCTGTAGACCACTATCTTGATGATTATTTCACAGCAGGACACCCTAATACTGACCAATGTAATACAAACCTCCAAGGAATGCTACTTGCCTGTCATGAACTTGGATTTCCAGTCAATCCAAACAAAGTCACATCACCATCCACGACCATGGAATTTCTTGGTATTACACTAGATACTGAAAATATGGAAGCACGTGTATCACAGGACCGTATTAATGAGATTACTGAGGAATTGCACACTTGGACCCAAAAAACAAAGGCATCAAAACGCAAAATTCTCTCTCTTATAGGAAAGTTATCATTCATTACACGTGTTTGCCGCCCAGGCAGGACTTTCTTAAGGAGACTGATAGACACTTCAAAGAAACTTAAACATCTGCATCACAAAATCAGACTGACGAAAGCCTTTAAGCTTGACTTGCAATGGTGGCTTGATTACCTTCCAACATGGAATGGAGTTAGTATGTTTTATGATAGTTACTGGACAAATAACGTAGACTTACACCTATATACAGACGCCTCGGACATTGGCTATGGCTGTGTATATGGAAAACAGACATTGAACGGAAAGTTCACTGATGAGATACCTGGTTATACACCAAAGACCCATTCAATTAATTGGAGGGAACTGTATGCTATTGTTCGTGCAGCAGACACCTGGGGTTCAAATTTCGCTGGATATAAAATTCTATTCCATTGTGATAATTCCTCAGTGGTTGCAATGATTCGCTCTGGCTCATCTCGCAATGAGAAGTGTGCTTCTCTACTCAGAAAGCTTTTCTACATTTGTGCAAGAGATAGTTTCCTGATGAATGCCGTTCACATTCCAGGATACAAAAACACTCAAGCTGATGCATTATCTAGATACATGTAAATAATAAACAATAATCTACTTTCTTCACAGGACATGGCACTTTGAATGATCACTGGTGGCTACGGGCTTGTAATCTAGTGGGTAGTGCATACTCGGCTAACACAGACCGTACCTATAACTCAGGACAAAAGTCATATTTGCAGTTCTGTGAAAACATACAAGCCATACCCATGCCTGCCACTGAGGATCTGTTACTTATGTTTATCGCGTATCTCAAGGAAGATAGGAACCTAAAGTACAATACCATTCTGACATACCTTTATTCGGTACGCTCATTGCATATCAAAAGTGGCCTTCCAGACCCCCTTAAGGGTCGTTTTCGTATTCCATTAGCTATGAGATCAGTAAAAAGATTTCAAGGACCAGACTCTAAACAAAAGTTGGCAATAACATTTGACATTCTTGTGAAACTGCAACCTTTATATGATGTTTCACGTCCAATAGACCTTATTTTGTGGACTGCAATGGTAACTGCTTTTTTTGGTCTGTTTAGATCTGGCGAACTTGTAGTTAAACAATTACCTTTTCAACCAACTGTTCATCTTACTGTTAATGATGTTAGTTTTACTGGTACTACTGAACCTATGCATTCTGTAGCCATTATTCACCTTAAACAGTCCAAATGTGACCCATTTCGTAAAGGTGTTGATGTTGTTGTAGGCTGCTCAGGCAACTCAATTTGTGCAGTGGATTTGTTATCACGCTTATATTCCCAACGTATTAAGGCTGGTGCATCACCTAATGATGCTTTGTTTTTAATGCCAGGTAATAAGCCACTTACTAGATATATACTAGTTAAAAGCCTCAAGACCTCACTTAGCCACATAGGACTAGACTCTAGTTTGTACAGTGGTCATAGTTTCCGTAGTGGGGGTGCCACATCAGCAGCAGCAGCCGGAATTTCAGACTGGGAAATCAAAGTCATGGGTCGATGGTCTAGTGATTGTTACAGGAGATACATTCGTACTCCTAGACAAGTCTTATCAACCTTTGCTCAACGAATGATTGTTCAACCCAGGGCAATGCCTCACTGCATTCAGTCAGTTCAGTGTACCAGTTATTAACCATAAGAGATTGAGTTAAAAGTGTTTTAAAGTTTAGAAATATTAAGATTAAAATTTATAGCAGCTGTAATTTAGTTGTGTTATGAGTCACATGTTCCTCATGTTGGGAGTTTGGGCAGCTTTTGTTTGGTGATATGTGAATGATACTTTTAACTCATTAAACCAGTTGCCCATTGTGCCCACTAATTTGGTGTGTGTGTCTCTCGTTAATGTGTGGTTACTCACTAATTGCACTTTAGAATTTATTTTAAAGAATTTTAGTGTACTTATGGTGTGGCGCCCTCAACGCCGATCATTGTTTAACTGTTACTACTACTGCGCATGTACAACCTGCTTCACGCTGTTCGATCGCATATGCAGTGTGTTTCAAAACCCTCCCACCCAACCCTATTATGAAGATAAACCCACATGTCATGCTATTACATTACATCATTTCTATGTTGTTTCCAATGTTTTTTTTTTTAGACTTCTTACTTATAGGGCAGCTTTTGTTTGGTGATATGTGAATGATACTTTTAACTCATTAAACCAGTTGCCCATTGTGCCCACTCATTTGGTGTGTGTGTCTCTCGTTAATGTGTGGTTACTCACTAACAAATCTTAACTCTAGAATTTATAGCTTGAATATACAGACAAAATCCAACTCTGTCAAGAGCGCAATGAGAGGGTTGTGCACTTGGATGATGGGTAGCACAGAATTTATGGTCCAGCAAAGTAGGTCACAAATGGGCGTGACAAGCTGGGTTGGCAAAAACAATCATTGAAATTCTCTGAAATAGTTCTTGATTAGCGCAACAGTTATTACTAATGACAAATGTTTACATGGTATAGTTATTTCTATGTCTGTCTGTCTGTCTGTCTGTCTGTCTGTCTGTCTGTCTGTCTGTCCGTCCGTCCGTCAGTTTGTCTGCCTGCATGTATGTATGTATGTATGTATGTATGTATGTATGTATGTATGTATGTATGTATGTATGTATGTATGTATGTACGTCTTTAATGCAGGTGTTGCAATGTTCTTTACCTAACATAACATAAAATAACATAACATAACATAACATAACATAACATAACATAACATATACATATTATAGATCAGGTTGCACAGTTAGTGTTCATGTGTCAACATGTCACATTGTCACCTGAGATCAACAGAACAGCCCAAACCTGATTTCCCCTGGCCCTCCTGCTTGTAATTTCTGAAAGCTCCCTGAATAAATCTGCGTCTGTCGTATATCCATATCCAATGAATTATTTCTATGTAGTGCACAGGTATTAACGTTATTGAGAAAATCCTATCTCTTGATTAGTTAATAGTGAATAGTTACTTTCATTATTTAAGTGCACGCTATCAGTTATAGGGTGTTCCAGCGACAGGCAATATTAACTTGTTCAGTCATGTCCTCACAAATTGGTGAATTGTTTACATATCCATGTACCCCCTCAGTTTACCAGTCAGAGATAACTTCTAATATTGGTCATTTTCTCTAAAACAAATGCTTGTCAGTGAGACTTACAGTGATGTCCTTAAAGTACACACTCAAGTCAGTAAATCATATTACACAACTGCATGTGGCATTTATAAATTAAACATGCATTATCTACATGATTGTATCGAAAATGCGTTCATATTCCACAGCTCTAGTACAATATCCGGACATTGCATTGGTCCAAAACAATGTTAAGACCATGCTCTGTGTGCCCTATTATGAAACACAACATGTCGCAGTGGATTAATTGTAAGTTGTAGTGTGAGGAATAAAGTAGTCGATTTGGAAGCTGTGACAATGCTGACCTCGTTCCAGACACGTACATCACAGTTCACCCATTCATCTAGTCTTTGAGAGGTATGGCCTTCAACTCTGCCAATTAGATCAAAACACAGGAATTTAATTAATACAGTAATTTCACACAAATGCACTGCGGTTGGTGTAGTCGGAAACAACGAATGTCTTTTTTAAAAATTATTAATGTGATGACAGCGATGGAATCGAGTTCTTACCAATGCTTCTTCGACTCGTGTCCCTTTTCATGTCTGACAGCATTTTGACCCAATGTTTTTGGAAAAAAAAGAGTAGTGCAAAATTTGTAATTAAATTTCTTTTGATATCAATACTTGTTGAATGTAACCGAATATATAATTAAGGAATATGTTGTGAAATCACTTAGGGCAAAGATAACCCTTCTAATTCATGTATAATATTACCTTAGTCTAAATGTAAATACATCCATCAGAATACGGTGAAGCAAAGATATCAATACAACCTAACTTTGAAATCAGGAATACAAAGTAAATCTCCGGAATTTGGTTATTGACACATACGAGACTATTTGCTGTCTTTCTTTCTTTTGTACACGTACATATAACTCTGAATTTCCGAAGTTGAATTGACGGTATTATTAGGCCAATGTAAATTCGTGATCATTTTAAATTTTCTTACATTGTATTTCACTGATTGTTAAACCAACACGTACAGGCTGCAAGTGGGATATTGTTTTCAACAAATAACCAAAGATATATTCATTATCGTCAATTGTTCATAGAAAAAGCAGTCAATATTATCTGTCTACTAGCGAAGTGGCAAGTATACATCTTGAATGAAAGGTTGGCTTTGCATTTGTCATCATGTTCAAACTGTACTGGTGTAATTGGAGTATCATATGTCGATGAGACAACCACAGTTACTGAAAATTGTCGAAACCCCAATGCCTAGACATTGTATATGTTAACCAATGGGCGATATTATCCATAAACAGCGAAAAACACTATAAAATCGCGATCACCGTTGAGGGCGCTGATTTTGGGTGTGTACGAAAATAATTAATCTAATTTGATTTATCGTGTATATAGCTACACAATACGTTTATCTACACATGATGCTATAGTGTTCACAGTGTACGACTACGTTATTGTACCGTATAAAACATTTTTTAAAACCGTCCCATTTGCAGCTCGTGCAGCTTTAATATTCATGATGACCTTGATTTTGATTTTGATGCAGTTAGTATCTACTGTCTCCGGTTTGATGAAATAAAACAAACTAATATGTAGTTGTCGTTGGAATTATAAGAAATGTTTCATAATAACGTTGTAATATAGGTTGTTTCCTCCATGCAAATTATTGCGTTTATCAGTTGTACATCAATGAAATGGTGTTACGCAATTATCGAGCGCCAAACCCTGCATCGATAGGAATGGCTGTACCAGTTATCTGGTCAGCAGCAGGAGAACACAGAAATGCTGCTAATTCGCCAATCTGTGGAGAGGAGATAGATAAATTACATTATGTCTTAGCAACCAATAAGTGTTAAATATCAAAACGCCTTGAATGTTTTCACTTGTTTAATTCAACATTATAAATTTAAGTGGGGTGGTTGTATGGATGTTCCTGGGTTATCAGAAGAATATATAAAAAAAGAATTGTGAGAACACGTGAGTGGTATATCTAACGTGAGAGAATCGAAAGATATGAAATGCGAAACGTATGAGGGCGATTTTCCAACAGCATCGTGAACATAATACGTATAACCCTTACAATAAAACAATCATTTTGAAAGATGAAGTTCACATTTTAATCCCGTCTTGATGAGAATGTTATTATTTCGTATGACAATACATAATGTCACACAAGACAGCATTTTGATAAATAGTGGATTCCAAGTACTGTTATATTGACGATACCCTGAATACAAAGTAAGGCAACGTTACACTTACCTGTTCAGTTTCTACGTACTTGCCGGATGGGTTTAACGCCTCAAGTAATTGTTTCTTTACAGAGAATGGAAAAGGGAGCAAGGAATAAAAAACAATAAAAAGTTATTATTACATAAGCTAAGGCCTTACTCAAGTGATTCATCAAAATATGGAAATTTGCTCTTTACATTTTATATAAGACGTGTTTTGATCACGTATACAGATGATTATTTAGGGTTATTTAATTATCGACTTGCAGCTGCAGTAGTTGGGTTGTGTTAACGTTGTCAAGGCAGTATACGCAGTGTAAGTCACGGTCAAGAACCTTGCCGATCAAAGCTGAAGTAGTGTTACAGTACGTATGAACTCGGAGATCACAGGTTGAATTTATCCATGTTTATCAAGTCGTACAGAAATAATGTCACTCTAACTAACTTAAAAAAGAAACAGACATCGGAGCGAACGTTACTTCAATCTAGTTGTAGGCTTTCGGTCAAAATCATGCAGCGGGGACACTATCTTGACTGCTGAGGTTAATATTATCCAATCATATAGAATATCATGAACACATCACGAAATTTGATTCGTTAGTTTCCTGAACTGTATACTTCTGATGCCATGATTAGTTAAATTCTTCTAATGAATATTAACGAGGCTTGTATGACATGCCATCGTAAGGGAAACATGAACGTTTTTTAGACGAGTCGCTAAAGTCATTAAATGAAAACCCGAGATTCACGAAATTCGGTAATTATTTTACAACTTCACTGCAAGTAATAAAATCCGGTTAATAAACCTTCTTTTACGTCATTTTCATCGAAATTTAGCAAGTAACTTATACGAATTTTGGCTTTGGAGTGATAATACACAGCGCTGTTTTCATGCAGTGAATCGGAGCAGATCGATTATAGCATGTTATGGGACAAACATATTGTGGCTGCATGTAAAATTGATTCATAATTGTACTAATTGTACTAAGTATACAGCTACAAGAATACGTACACCCACAGGTGATTCAATACTGCGATATTACGAGTATGTTATTTTATCAAACAATACATTTCTAAAAAAATATTCCTGTTGCAGCTAACTCCCCTACTAAAACCCCCATTATAATGGAAGCAATTCGTCAGACTTACTTCTATCTCTTCTTTGGTATTTCCAGTCTTATTGGAGAGCTGTCCTATTACTGTTTTTACTACTGTGAGAAATCCAGACAGATAACATACATAAATAGTTAAATACAATGTCCATCCATCCATCCATCCATCCATGCCGACCTAACTACCCACCCAACGATACATACATACATACATACATACATACATACATGTACATACATACATACATACATACATACATACATACATACATACATACATACATGCATGCATGCATACATACATACATACATACATACATACATACATACATACATACATACATGTACATACACACATGCATACATACACACATACATACATACATACATACATACATACATACATACATACATACATGTTTGCTAATACGTAAACACGTGATTCTTTGACTGATTATTGAAATATCAATCTGGTTGAAAATGAAAAAGGAAACAGAAATCAAATAAGAAGACCATTATAATTGATTGAACGTCTTCCAACTGGTCTGATGTTATATCAACACTTTGACATAAAAATATAACACACTCACTGGCTGTGTTTACAAGAGCTGGACAGATGGCATTACAGGTTACTCCTGAACCAAGAGTTTCCAATGCAACTACCTGTTAATAAAACACACAATATGTGTTGATAATAGACAATAGATTCCTCACAGAGAGAGAGAGAGAGAGAGAGAGAGAGAGAGAGAGAGAGAGAGAGAGAGAGAGAGAGAGAGAGAGAGAGAGAGAGAGAAAGAGAGAGAGAGATAGAGAGGGGGAGGGAGAGGGAGATGGAGGGAGAGAGAGGGGGAGAGAGGGGGCAGGAGCGAGAGACAGGAATGGGAGGGATATACGAACCTTTGTAAGACCATTCATTCCATGTTTACTTGCACTATACGCAGCGCGTGCAGCACGTCCTGTCAGCCCAAGGACTGAACTGATGTTGATTACACGTCCCCATGCTGTATGAACAAATATACGGAAAGGGAAATATGGATTATTATGGTTTATTGTATAGTGGGGGTCACCCTGTCTTTGAAATTGGCAGTGGGTGGGGTCATCATATTTTGAAAATTGTGGATGGGGGGGGGGGGGGTCATTGTGTTTTGGAATTTGATAGAAGAAATATTCTGTGAATGTAAAGTGGCATGACTTTGTTTGAACTGTGGAATTTGTTCTTGTCCACGTATAATACCTATAGTTTTTAATATTACTTCAGATCACCCGGTGTGACACTCAAACATGACTATACCTATACATGTATTACCTACCACATCAGTTACATAACATGTCATATAAATACTCAGATATTTCACAATCAATGGCCAGTATGCTTAACATATATTACACTTTGGGGCAAAAAGTTAGTGTTCCGTAATGGTAATCTTCCTAGATAGTTGATAAAAGTCGTTAATCTAAATTGTTCCACTCTTCAGTATGAAGGGATTACTACATAGTATTACTATATTTACCGTGTAATCGCTAGTTTTGTATGATGCTATCATGTAAAGTATTTATTCAAGCTGGCCACTCTGAGTCACGATCAAATACCTGACATGTAGATATCATGGGGGAGGGGGGGGGGGAAAGGGTTCACTATATTTTACAATTGAGTGATGGGGAGTCAGCCTGTTTTTAGTTTTACGGAGACAGGTCAGTGACTTTTCGTCGGCCTGATGGAAAAATCCGCCGACCACCCCTCCCCCGGTTGGAGAAACTGACCAGTCCCTTAGTTGTATCTCTTTAAAAATGACACGCGACACGCGTACATGATAATAAGGAGGTAACCATTGCAGGTCTAATGTATCTTGATATTCTAATCTATATAGTAATAGAATCTTGCATAAAAAGTTTCTATCTGAAACTGAAATAGGCAGCTTGGTAAATGTTTTGTGGTACCCAATTTGTTGTTGTTGTTATTGATTTTGTTACAACATGAGTATCTCAACGCCCATACGGAGGTTTGGTATATTGAACACCTTGGTAATATTGAAGTCTTATAACAATAATCTGGCTAAGAGGCTAGGCCAATACCTCTGGCCATTCGTCATTCTAGTTTGGTCCTACAAATTGTATTACATCATGTGGTGTCTTTCAAAGTATGAAGGTCTCAATAAATTTAGTGGACATTGCTGGTTACTTATATGTGGCTTTTAATTGAAATAACACCAGTAGTGATGTAACAAAAAAAAAAGGAAATTGTAACTTCCAAAGTTAACTAACCTTTTTGCTTCATGTTCGCCAAGGTCAACTGTGTTAGATAAAAGGCTGCTGTTAAATTAACCCGAAGATCTCTTTCGAAGCCATCAATAGGGACTTCTTCAAGTGGAAACACGGACGCAATACCTAGGAGTTTACGAAATAAGATAATGTATATGCAACTGAGTTATGTCTCTTTTCAACGACACGTTGACTTTTGCGAATTGCATAACCCAAGCTCCAAAAAATTTGCTGAGAATTCTGCATACTAATTGTTTTGACATCAGGACGAATAAATGATTATATTTTCGAAGTTAGCTATTCGGTAGGTATATGTACGGTCATATGTTTCTGGGAAATGTTATTACAAAAATATAATTTTCAAGCTTGTTGAATGGCCTGGGATCCTGAAATCACACTGTGCACATTATTATTAGTATTGCAAGCACTGCAGCAATATTTTGAAAGTTCTACTGCACAATGACTTTCCTGCATTATATACCCTTCATCAGAATAATATCCAATGGACGCACTTACCTGCATTATTGACAAGTATATCAACTCCATCAGAATAGATGCACTTTGCATCTTCGTAAAGTTTCCTGATTGAAGTCAAGTCATTCAGATCAGCGGGGATATAATCACTTTGTATTCCATACTGTCTAATAAAAATGTAAAAGCAAAAGAGATAAGGAACGGATGACATTCATGAAATACGTGAATTTCTATCTGTTGTATGTGATTGCGGTCGTATATGAGTAGCATCAATTTGTGACATTAAAAGTAACAAGGAAATCTCAGTTTCCATGGTGTAGTGTCACAGATGACATATTCATATTTTCAGTAAATTCAATATTTTAACAACATCGCATGTCCTAGTTTGACTGGGAAATGTCAACAGACTGTCTCAGGGATATCGGATTCAGACCACAAGATTCCAAGCGTACTCGAGTACATGAGACGACAGTCTGCATTTCATAAATAGCTAGGATTCATAGTGATCATTCATCAATGTTTTGAGAATACTTTTTAGGGCATGTTAACGCCTCCTGCAGACTTTAATATGGATTGCATTAATTATTTGGCCATTGGCCATGCGTTATGTAAATTTAGACTTTAAGGGCGTCACAATAAAGAACACTTGGGACTGGCACTTGGCTTCGGGGGAAGTCAATGAACGAGGCACTTGCTAGGTGCTTGCCTTGGTTTTCAGTGTAGACCTTTAAACACAAACTGTGTGTAGTCTGAGCTAATTCCCTAAGGTTCAAGTGGTGATCCCCCAGTACATACAGAAGTTGAGTCGGACATAAGATGTGAGAGTGATTCGAGTGTAGTTACTTGGTCTGTCAGCTGTGTGCGAAGACGAAAAGAAAGAGTAGTCCTAAGTCTACATCTGAATAATAGTACATAAGCGGCCATTCATTCAAGAATAGCAGTGCGACTATTTGTGTCCGTTGGTGGAATAGCTGTGCAAACGTTCATGAATTCATGAATTTCACTTCGTATTGCACCAAACACTAACGAAGCCATGGTGGATACCTGTCGAAAGCTTTCTTGTTGAGCTATTTGAAAATGTTGATGCAAAACGAAGTTAAATTCATGAACTTCGAATGATCATATTGTTCGACAATTACTGACCCAAGAAAAAGTCATTTATAATACGACTTTATCATTATTTAATGAACCATCTTAACAAGGGGGTTAACACACCTTTCAAGTTCCGTCGTCAATTTGTTTCCATGTTCAGGTTGTCGGCTGCCAGTTAAGATAACAGAACACCCTCTCTGTGCAAGACTTCGGGCTATAGCTATCCCAATGCCTCCAGAGTCACTTGATCCAGTTATCAGGGCAACTCTACCATGATGTGTGCGAGATATACCAGCATGGTTCTGTAAATAAATGACAGTTGTGAAAGAAGCAGTCATCTTGATATATTTGTTGTATGTATGAGAGAGAGAGAGAGAGAGAGAGAGAGAGAGAGAGAGAGAGAAGCGAGAGAGAAAAGAGAGAGACAGAGACAGACAGACAGACAGACAGACAGACAGACAGACAGACAGACAGACAGACTGAGGACAAGGAATTGCCGAGATATGGCTACTTTTTAGAAAACGTTTTTTGGAATAGGGGAGGGGCACATTTAAAAAAAAAAAGAGTAGACTTGACTTCACCCGGCAATATCGATCCCTCTCATTTATAATTATTGAAGGCTCCCTTAGGTCATCCACCCTATATCACCTTCTTACAGTACAGTCCCGTCGTTGTTCAGAGTGTTGTTTGGTATGGTCTGGGACCTTATTTGCCCTACTAGCAGCGTGAGAAATTAGTTTTTCAGAATTACAACATGTTGTAGGGCCTTATGACCAATTGGAATTTAAATGTGGATTAAATAATAACATTTATTCAAAGATATAATTTTACCTACATAGAATTAACATGTCAAGCGTCAGAGCTAGCTCGCTAGTACTGGTTTTGTTGTCAATGTTGACATCAACTCTACATATGGCATAGCATGCAGTATATACTTTCTGTTAGAAATCACATGATTGGTTGAATTTCTCTAATTATTTTTGTTTTGGCTGATCAGAAAAACTTAGACGTTCAACTCATTTTACGAAGCGCATACGTCTCTCTGCCAAAATCACTGTAAGGTTTAATGTTCGAAGTACACAAAACTTTAACATGTTTGAGACAGTTCCACATTGTATTTGTAAGTATGTGGCGACATTTAGAAGGCGGCCATGGGCCTCCCAAGAAGAAGACGAAACTTAAGAGCAAACCAAAGGCAGACAGAATATGACAAGAATACAAGGCGATCGTTTCAAGCTGCTTGGCAGATAGCTGCAATAATTGTAGTATTTTGAGGGGGTTTTCTTCTGTTTTTGTGCTTTGTTTCGTTGCGATGTTTAACTGGAAGCTGGACAAACTCAAATGGACGAGATCACGTTGCAAACGCCAGCGTACTACCTCTTTCAATTGCGTTGCTGCTTTTGACTGGATACCTCTGAACTTGCTTGGGTCTTGAAGGGTATGCAATTAATGTCGGAGTTGGGAAATGTCCAATGTTTTGGCAGATGAGGCATAATTTAGCAGAAAAATCCACCCAACTTGCCGATTCAGATCTGCTTTGCGTCCGTCTATTTGCGTTAACGTTACAGGAATTGTAGCGTTTGCTTCCAGTTATACATGGGATCGAAAAAAACCGTAAAAACAGAAGAAAAAATTCTGTCTGCAAGTAGCAGCAATAATGGTAGCGTTTGTTGTGATTTTGAGGGTTCTTTCTTATGTTTTGTATGCTTTTTTCGTTAAATGGGTTACTGCATGGATGTATTATCACTAATACATCCATGGTTACTGGTACAGTACTACGAGAAGATGTACTGCAAGCCGTGTCCCGGTGCATACGACCAGCTGTCTTCTCACACTAGGTACAGTATCATCAGTACATCTTTATTCTCTGGTAATTCTAAGGTCCACTTGTCGTGAGGTCAGTGAACTTTCGTCATTCAAATGTTGTAGCTCACGCTCAAACACAAAGTCAAAGAGTAGCCGTTCAACATCCATCGTAGTCTCCGAAGGCTGACGAACAATGTACCTCAGGTATTAAGGATTCTGTTGCTACTGCGCATGCCCCATTAGCTGTCGACACAGACGATGAAACTGACTTTGGATCATGTGATTCAAAGGTTAGATAATCGAACGGTGAGAAGGGAGAAGACTGTGATCTCTTTGAGATTGCAGATAATGTAGATGAAAGATTCATTCAACCATATTATCTACAATCTATGTATCTGTATTTATATGGAACGAATACATTCAGTGAGTAACAGAGCAGGTGTTTGTGAGAATTAATGTTTATGGTCTCTGGGTTCATAGTCAGAAAGGAAAATTTCTACTCAAAGAGTTAAAAAAGCACTTATAAGTGAATCCCAAATTCGCTTCCAAGTTTTTTTTTTATTACGAGTGGAAATTTTCAACTGTAAGAACATACTATTTTGATGAAATAAAGTGTGGATATTAAACAATTAGTTGTACCCTTTTATTTTAGTATATAAAAAGATATGTTGTCTCATATTAAAGTTCAAAATTATTTGATCTGTATGGGCGGGGGGGGGGGTTGGGGTTGATGTAGATACAGGTCGTGAATGTGAACTGCATTGAGTATGGACCAGCAGTTTTCCGTAAGGACCAGCAACTATTGCTACCTGTCGGTCCTTACGACCAGTAGTCATTTTCCCTTGATATCACACACACAAAAGGTCTGAGGATGTATGAATGGTATTGAATGCAAAATTGAACCCGTGTGTCACCAAACTGTATAGGTGTATAACAAATCATTGGCAGCAACACAGTAATTTCGACGGGTCAACCAACGTTTAGAGATGTTTTCATTGACTTTTTACTTACAGAATTACTCTAAAATACAGCTGTAATCTCAGACCACTACAGGAATTGTCTGTAGTGGTCTGAGGTGTATTGCATTCAATTCATGTTTTGTTCCGCCATCATAGGGTCGTCTAGTCCTGCTTGCAGACGGTGCAGTGTATGCGTTTCGCTCAACACCGGACGACTTACTCTGTATACAAGCAGGACTAGGGGTCGTCGAAATATCATTCAAGTAAACTGGTGTTAGCTTACCGTTGAACTTGATAATCTTCTCACTGCAAGGTATAGACTTCTTAAATATCTTCTTGATGTGAGACATCGAGAGAGAGACATTTTAAACAAATCTTAACACTAGAATGTGTAACTTGAATATACAGACAAACGCCGACTTTGTAAAGAGACCTATATGCATACGGAATGCGATGGTGGTCCACTGGAGTGATGGGTAATTTATGGTCTAGCAAACTTGAAGTTGGCAAAATAAACTATCATTCGGATTCTATTGAAATATTTCTGCATACGTCTTTAATACAGGCGTTGCAACGGCCTTCACGCAACACAGCACATACATCTTGTGTAGCTTGCACCGTGGCGTGGTTGGTTGTGTTAGTGTATGCATCTTGTCATGTCACAGGGTCGTATTCAAATTGTCAGCTCCTGCTGTCAAAGGGAATTTAGGTCAGTCACACAGTACAGACGTCGACCATATCATCAGTGTTACTGTAAATTAATAATTAACTTCATCAGCAGTCACCTCCTCCCGAATGTCACTCATAAAAGGATTCCGTTTCGTGAAGGATGCCAGAAGTTTCTTTTTCACAACAAGAAGGTTCTCAAGTAGTAAGGTGGGTTGTATTTAAACGAGGAATTGAGTGATAAGATCAGCGTTGCCAGTAGACACACACACAAAAAAACAATCGCCGTTATAGAAATCATATCACTAGATGCTGTCTGTTACAACATTGTTTAGAATCTAAAAGTGATAATAACTACTACATACAAGTACTATATATATTTCGTCTCTTGAGTAAGCCACGATTTAGCAAAACAAACGGTCAAGGTCGGGTCATCCATAGTATGCTAATCTTAACATGTGAACAGTCAATGTATGACAAAGGGAACATCTACGCGCTTTCTGTGACTGACTGACTGACTGGCTGACTGACTGACTGACTGACTGACTGAGTGTGTGTGTGTGTGTGTGTGTGCGCGCGCGTGCGCGCGCGCGGGTCTGTTTGTTTTTAGACTACGTTATAACCTAAAAACTCGGCTGCAACTATCGGCGAAGCAGTTCGTACACGATTTTCTTTCAGTGGCGGGGAAAATGTAGTGGCCATGAGAAGGCAAAATAATAAACGAGTAGGCGAATTACAACATTAGGCCCAGTTTGAATTTTGTCGTCAAAGGTTGCCACCTTTTATGTTTTTCTCTCACCCTTTCGTGTTTCTCGTTGATCGTTTTCTTGTCATATTTTACATGAGACAGACTGGCATAGAACGTATTCATCATGGAAAAGTCGCACTGGTAACAGGATCAAGCGATCGCAGGGGTATTGGATTCGGTGCGGCACGAAGCCTTGCACAGAGAGGGTGTTCTGTTATTTTAGCTGGTACTCGAGGATCCGAGAAAGTTAAAGTATTACAAGATGAACTGCAAGGGTATGTAGTATTGTTTGGTGATACAATAAAATTTAATCAAGCTACCTAATGACAACAGACTGAACTGTAGATCTGTGGAGATAACCACGATTGGTATGAACCTAGAACATTTCCTCAATGATATGAGTCCAAAAACATCAACATTAAAACATCAACTTAAATTTATTAAATTAAATGTGTCAACGATCGATACGACCACACTGCTGTTGATAGGTATCGAACTAATATAAGACTTGATTAGTATGACAAGGTTAACTAGAATGTCAAGATGACCGACACGACAACAATATCAAAATTATCCTAATCACCAAGTTTGCGCACTCCCCCAAAACTAATATGTGGTTTCACTGGGAAAAAGATCCTACAGTGTCTATTTCAATGAGCTGATTTTGAACAATATGTAAATCTGAAAGACATGAGCCTAACAAAAAAAATTGTGTGGCTCCGATTACGCTCAATTTTAGAATAGATGGGGTAGGTGGATCATATATATATATATATATATATATATATATATATATATATATATATATATATATATATATATATATATATATATATATATATATATATATATATATATATATATATACAGGTTTTGAAAATTTGAACCAAATTATATGCTATAGACCCTACAGAACTGTTTCGTGAGGTGCGTAGTCCTCACTCATCAGGGGTAGAATGGAATATGTTATATTCCATTCTACCCCTGATGAGTGAGGACTACGCACCTCACGAAACAGTTCTGTAGGGTCTATAGCATATAATTTGGTTCAAATTTTCAAAACCTGTATATAATTCGCTCTACTACCCGTATTGAGCACTTTTATGTGGTTTTATCTACATCCAGTCAATTATATATATATATATATATATATATATATATATATATATATATATATATATATATATATATATATATATATATATGATATGTGAATGTCTAGTTCAGGTACTTATGTTTTCCGTTTATTCCTGTGTTATTGGTTTCTTCTCATCAGATGTACCTCCATTACAGATTGGAAGAACAGTTTTATAGCGTCTTTTTAAGGATGATGTCAGTTTCCGCATCCACTATTCTTGTGGGGTCGCGTAACCGGAACCAAACAATTTTTTTTCTAGGCCTTAGAATAATAGCAACAATGAATACCGTTAGAAACTTGTATTTTAATTTCATTTTATTTTCAGAGAATGCGGTATTCCGGTTCATTATTTTCAAGCGGATTTTAGTAACCTATCTACGGTTAAGAAACTGTACGAAGACATAAAGCATATTTTTCCCGATGGAGTCGATATTCTCGTCAATAATGCAGGTATTTAACTTTTGAAAATTCCCTATAGTAATTATTTTTTTTAGAGAGATAGAGAGAGAGAGAGAGGAGGGAGAGAGGGAGGGAGGGAGGGACGGACAGACACACAGGCAGACAGACAGACAGACAGACAGACAGACAGACAGACACCGAGAGAGATTCTGCAAGGATGTCCTGGTCCTCACATGTGTTTTGACAACATGTTATTCTGACTACATTCACAGGCGTAGTTACCGTAAAATCCGTTGAAAATAGTTCGGTCGACAGTTGGGAAGGAGATATGCGAATCATGTTAACTGTTCCTTTCTATCTTACTAAACTATGCTTACCAGACATGAAAAACAAAGGTAAGTCAGTATCAGTTTGAACAGCGATGTTTTCGGGTAATTGATATTGAGGACTGTATACAAGACAAATAATACTTTCATTGATTGTGGCAATAATTTAGTTCACATATCTGAACATTAAAAGAACGTATCAATTACTGATCATACATAGATTGTTACAGAAAACAGTTATTGTAGTTGTAATGTATGACACATTATACATCTCAACCACGACCTGTTCGTGATGTATCCTCCGATGAAATCCATAGCATATTTGCGTCAGACTTTCATGTTTTGATGACGTCGAACAGTGGGGAACACAACTACAGGAAATAAATAAGTTTCGTAAACTTTGGGTTTTGGGGAGTCATGATATCACATCACATAAATTTCGCGCGATTGCCAAGAAACATAAAATTGAATCTTGTTTCACATTGATTGTTCCGCATTGTACTCCTAAGTGCTTATCACCTTTAGATAATTAATCATGCTGCTAACGTTAACGCCCACAAAGGAACGGTGGACCACTGCTAAAAAAATGACTGTAAAATAAAGTTCATGTTGGCGTTTCTTGGAAATCGCGCGAACTTCACATGATGTTAAATCGGGAAACAACTCTCTACAATCCAAAGGTTATGAAATGCCTTTTATTTCCTGGTGTGGCCTTCCCCAGTAATTGAAAACAAATCTTGAAAGTTCAGCCACATCAAGACTTGCAGAATATCATGTTTGATCTGTGACATATATATTAAATTATAGCCTGGGGTAAAATAGTCAACATAAGTTCAGCGTTGGGCTTAGACGGGGCCTCAATGTACAGCATTTACACTGCAGCCAAGCATGGGTTAAACGGCCTAACAAAGGTAAGCTTGTCATGTGAGGATTCTTCTAATCGACCTATATGACTTCCGCATTTTAATTCGAGGGATAAAATATCAGCATACAGGTAATAAAAAGCAGTATGCTAGAATTTTTTGTGGTGAAAGTATTGAAGACATAAATATCAAAATATGTTTTATTTTCTTTTTACATATGACACGGGCCTGCTTTAAAAGTTAATAAATACCTGCAAAGGAACAAAATATTATATTAAATTAATTGCAATCACTACTTGACAGAGTTTTATATTGTTGTTTTCTTTTTATTCAAATACTTCAACCTCGTAGTGATTTTAAATGTTAAATTAAATTAATTAATTGTGTTATAATATGTAAAACATTCAAATAATCGTACTTACAGGTAACTGCCTTGGAGACGCTTGGTACTGGAGTCACCTGTAATGCGGTCTGCCCTGGAGCAGTTCACACCGAAAGTGAGTTCTGTGATTTCTACGAAGTTTACACTTCTTACATTCATATCATACAGTTTAAATGACTTCATGGTGCTTTGAATTTATCGGGTTTATGTATAATTTATCAAAGAAGTATGCGATGTAATTTTGTATCATGTAGATATTGATTTAAACACAAAATCATAATTCTTTTTCGAAAAAGTAATGAGATTAGATATGTTTCTTATTTAACTGCCCTGAAATGATTTTGGAATCTTAATATCATTTTTGGCATGAAGTCCACAATTGTAAGGAATGCTGAGATGTATTAGCCATGTGTTAACACAGTTTTACAGCGCTGCACACACTGTCCGAACTGCCAGTCACCTTCATCGTCGGAGGCCAGCATGCGCTACCACATTAAAGGCCACCATTTACATCATAGTCTGGTAATTTATAAAAGACTCTGAGTGTTAAAAACCTCAGAATTGTGAGTATATGAGATTGCATGAAGTGGGTTATGCATGATCCTCCTCGAACTTAATACATTCCTTTATCCTGAAATGAAAGATGCAAATGTATGGAAATAAAACTTAACCAAATCATTAAGACAGGTAATTATTCTCTATCAGTGTATGACGCTGAGCTTGTGGACTACGCCAAAGAAACAGGGGTACCTTTAGAAGAGCTTCTGGTAAGAGGTCTTTTGTTTGTTTGTTTTTTAAAAAAGTTGTTTGAGATAATAGAAACATCCCTCTGATTTTAGAAATACATGTTCATTTATCAACTAATTGACAGAAAATCACATAACCTTGTTGCAAATGGTTTAGTCTAAATCAGCCTGATTTTCGACGTTTGGTTAATACAAAATTTTGTGAACAAATCGAATTGAGGAAAATCTAATTTGAAATCAATATCCAATAGCTGGAAAAACTGTCAGTGGACGTTCTTCATTTAAGAGGCATTTCATTTGTCTCCCTTCGTTATTCTTTGTTTATGAAACATTAGTTTTAACCAAGTTTAACATAACACCTAACTGCCTCTACAACGGAAATCACAAACCCTGAAACGAAACGTCGCCTGGTTCGACAAAAATCTCACTAACATTGCCACAGTTTTTGTCTGGCCAGACAAAATATTTCTTTGATGTTGTAAATATTCTCGTCTGGCTCGACCAAAATCTAATTAATATTTCCACATGTTATCGTCTGGCACAACAAAAACTGAACTACAATTGATACATTTTAGTCAATTGACTGTCTCAAAAATATCAAAGAACGCGCCAGACCGTAGGTTTACCAGACGGGGCATATGAATTTGGCGTTGATCTCCTAAGATAATGGTAGCTCACGCAAAGAAAGTGTAACAATATAGGTAAAGGTGTTTGTCACGCCAGACAATTGGCGAAACGCTGTTGGTTGTAAGATTTCTGTCTAGCCAGCCGATAGAATGTAGCTTTGTTAATGAGTGAGCCAGACGACGTTTTGTTTCAGGATTACGATTTCCTTTGTAATTGTGGCAACATATGCATACAACATAAACAGTTGGACATTACATAAATGCGAAAAATGTCGATAAGTTTTTTTGTAATTGCATTCATTTGGAAATTTGTTCAAATGAATTATTACATACATTTTTTTTCCTGCAGAAAACGGCACTTCAGTCATTCAATCCATCTGGACAGTTTGTTGGGCAGGATCAGGTAGGTTCGATATTCAGCAGTGCGAGCAATTAAATAACTATACTTTTGCATTTGGTGTTGGAAATGAGAATTGTCATCAAAGCTTACTGGAATGTGTTGGTGCAACAAAGCAGGTACTATAGATACATACTCGATACCCAGTGTTTAGCTATGTATCTTGGTATATTGGCATATTCGGTTCTGACTGTACCAATTGTAACAGTGCTGTTCATACAACATTTGTGTTTGACAAAGTAAAATGTACTTAGCTTTGTCTTAAAGTTTCACGGAGATTAATTCATGCATCACTGAAGAGACAAAACATCAACATACAAGTAAAAGGTTGGTATTAGAGTTTGGGGCCATTGATAAAAGAACCGAAGTCTGCATACAGTCTCATTAACATATAATCACAATTGATTTGACAGATTGGGGAATTGGTAGCATTCTTATGCTCGCCAGCAGCCGACCAGATGACCGGTACCACTCTACCAATCGATGCAGGATTTGGTGCTAGTTAACGGAGTTTATGTCATGGACATTTTACCAGCCAGTTTGAAATGTCCCCGATTACATGAATTTATGGTTAAGTTGATATACAAATTGATTTGTAAAACACGCAGTTTTTATGCGAATGTGATAGTATCTATGATTCAAATAAGGTTGTATTTTAGTGACTTTCGCAAATGCCGGAAATAACGCTGCCTTCACCATCACTGCTATTTGACTTTAATTATGAATGTTCGACTATTGGACAAGCGTATTGAAATCCCACGTAGTAGTCAAATGTGTGATTAAATTTGACATGGGGAAATTTGTGACTATGACATAGTTAGATACAGTCAACCAATTAACCGATAAAATATAAAGTAATCGAAAATTCCTAAAAACAAATGTATGTTTATTGAATTAGTTGACGGCAGAACCACTAAATCATGAAATAGCTAGGAGATTTATTAACATTTAATAACTTCGGAATCTAATATATGTCAACGTCTGTCTTTTTCTTCTTTCAAAGTTTTTACCATATGTATGTTTACTTCATAAACGTGAAACATGAAAAGTTAAAATAAACTTAGATTTATAATTCGGCATACTCATACAGTATTTTATTTCGAGGGCTCGGTCAATTGTTACAAATGTAAAATGGAATCCTCAAATGCCATGTTGAATGACCTATTTGGAAGACAGTTTGTCATAATTACCGCCGCCAACGGTCGAAATATTTTGTTTTCATCCCGTTTGTCTGTATTTTTTAAATATAGTTTTGTTTGTTAACAAAATATCTAAGAAAACACGGATTCAAAGAAGCTTACTGGAGAGACTGCCCATGAGATAGGAGGAAATCGACGAGATTTTGTAGGAAATCCACGGTTACCGTATCAACCCGTGGGAACAGAATTGAAAAATACAGAATATTTGTCGCTAAAATGTCAACGACGACGACGACGACGACGATGACAACAACAACAACAACAACAACAACAACAACAACAACAACAAGGATTTGCGGATGTAGGTGATATTCCGTGGTAAGTTTGCATATGATATGAGGATTAAGTACTAATCATCTTTGTCACCAGATTTAAAGTGAAATGTCTCCCGTAAGGGCGAAACCATAGATTTCTGTACCTACATTTATTCATTGTTGGAATGCAAAATTCTTAGTTATAGCTATTATACGTACCTTTCACTGCGTCCAACATTTTAGATACTGTAAAAGCGTAAACCTCAACTAAGGGAGCCGTCATTATTTATGACCTGGGGGATGGGGGGGGGAGGAATTGCTTTGAAAAGCCAGAAAATTTGAGTAACCCCCTGCCTGGCTTGAATTTTTTTCGTAACCCCCCCCCCCCACTCAAAATTGTTTCGTAAACCCCCCCCCACACACACACACACACCATTTTACAGTCACAAATGTAAATGGCGCTCTACAAACATTATTCAAATTGTGTTCCATCCATCCATCCATCCATCCATCCATCCATCCATACATACATACATATACATCCATCCATCCATACATACATACATACATACATACATACATACATATGTATAATTATGTATGAATTATTACATGGTAAAATATAGTAGCCTGATGTTGTGTAATATTTCATGTATTTTCGGATCTGTCAGATATGACTTGTGTACTTTAATGTATAATCACAGGGAACAGGACAAATAATCAGTTTTGTTATGGCGATTTTCCGGATTTCTAATATTATTTTCTGTATATTTCAAATAAAGTTTCCACTCACTGTTTTTTCTTACTATTTCCTATGTGATATCAATGTCTTATCGGAGCTTATCAGCTTTGCATTAATTAGTAGCTTACTAATTCAAGAACAAACTCACTAGTTATTTGCCCAATTAGCGCATTAAGCCGTGAGTGTAAACATTCCCTGATGCGTCACCATTAGTCGGATCAGGGAATGTTTACACTCACGGCTTAATGCGCTAATTGGGCAAATAACTAGTGAGTTTGTTCTTGAATTAGTAAGCTACTAATTAATGCAAAGCTGATAAGCTCCGATAAGACATTGATATCACATAGGAAATAGTAAGAAAAAACAGTGAGTGGAAACTTTATTTGAAATATACAGAAAATAATATTAGAAATCCGGAAAATCGCCATAACAAAACTGATTATTTGTCCTGTTCCCTGTGGTATAATGATAAGTATGTGTACGTGCGTATTGACACGACGCAACCATAGACGTATAAGTATTCTACATATTAAAGAGTGACCCTGTT